>NC_057807.1:44875044-44891685 GCF_018294505.1 Triticum aestivum
GAATTGGACTAGGAAGGGGGGGGCGCCCCCCTCTTTCCTTCCCTCTCCCCCCCTTCCTTTCCCCCTCCTAGTAGGAGTAGGAAAAAGGGAGTCCTACTCCTACTAGGAGGAGGACTCCTCCTCCTTGGCGCGCCCACAAGGGCCGGCCGACCTCCCCTCTTGCTCCTTTATATACGGGGGTGGGGGGGCACCCTAGGACACACAAGTTGATCTACGGATCATTCCTTAGCCGTGTGCGGTGCCCCCTCCACTATATTCCACCTCGGTCATATCATCGCGGAGTTTAGGCGAAGCCCTGCGCCGGTAGAACATCATCATCGTCACCACGCCGTCGTGCTGACAGAACTCATCCCCGACGCTTTCCTGGATTGGAGCCTGGGGAACGTCATCGAGCTGAACGTGTGCTGAACACAGAGGTGCCGTACGTTCGGTGCTTGGATCGGTCGAATCGTGAAGACGTACGACTACATCAACCGCGTTTTCATAACGCTTCTGCTTACGGTCTACGAGGGTACGTGGACAACACTCTCCCCTCTCGTTGCTATACCATCACCATGATCTTGCGTGTGCGTAGGATTTTTTTTGAAATTACTACGTTCCTCAAAAGTGGCATCCGAGCCTAGGTTTTATGCGTTGATGTTATATGCACGAGTAGAACACAAATGAGTTGTGGGCGATACAAGTCATACTGCTTACCAGTATGTCATACTTTGGTTCGGCGGTATTGTTGGATGAAGCGGCCCGGACCGACATTACGCGTACGCTTACACGAGACTGGTTCTACCGACGTGCTTTGCACACAGGTGGATGGCGGGTGTCAGTTTCTCCAACTTTAGTTGAACCGAGTGTGGCTACGCCCGGTCATTGCGAAGGTTAAAACAACACTAACTTGACGAACTATCGTTGTGGTTTTGATGTGTAGGTAAGAACGGTTCTTGCTAAGCCCGTAGCAGCCACATAAAACTTGCAACAACAAAGTAGAGGACGTCTAACTTGTTTTTGCAGGGCATGTTGTGATGTGATATGGTCAAGACATGATTCTATATTTATTGTATGAGATGATCATGTTTTGTAACCGAAGTTATCGGCAACTGGCAGGAGCCATATGGTTGTCGCTTTATTGTATGAAATGCAAACGCCCTGCAATTGCTTTACTTTATCACTAAGCGGTAGCGATAGTCGTAGAAGCAATAGATGGCGTAAACGACAACGATGCTACGATGGAGATCAAGGTGTCGCACCGGTGACGATGGTGATCACAACGGTGCTTCAGAGATGGAGATCACAAGCACAAGATGATGATGGCCATATCATATCACTTATATTGATCGCATGTGATGTTTATCCTTTATGCATCTTATCTTGCTTTGATTGAGGGTAGCATTTTAAGATGATCTCTCACTAAATATTATCAAGAAGTGTTCTCCCTGAATATGCACCGTTGCTAAAGTTCGTCGTGCCCAGACACCACGTGATGATCGGGTGTGATAAGCTCTACGTCCATCTACAACGGGTGCAAGCCAGTTTTGCACATGCAGAATATTCAGGTTATACTTGACGAGCCTAGCATATGCAGATATGGCCTCGGAACACAGAGACCGAAAGGTCGAGCGTGAATCATATAGTAGATATGATCAACATAGTGATGTTCACCATTGAAAACTACTCCATCTCACGTGATGATCGGTTATGGTTTAGTTGATTTGGATCACGTAATCACTTAGATAACTAGAGAGATATCTATCTAAGTGGGAGTTCTTAAGTAATATGATTAATTGAACTTAAATTTATCACGAACTTAGTACCTGATAGTATTTTGCTTGTCTATGTTTGTTGTAGATAGATGGCTCGTGCTGTTGTTCCGTTGAATTTTAATGCGTTCCTTGAGAAAGCAAGGTTGAAAGATGATGGTAGCAATTACACGGACTGGGTCCGTAACTTGAGGATTATCCTCATTGCTGCACAGAAGAATTACGTCCTGGAAGCACCGCTGGGTGCCAGGCCTGCTGCAGGAGCAACGCCAGATGTTGTGAACGTCTGGCAGAGCAAAGCTGATGACTACTCTATAGTTCAGTGTGTCATGCTTTACGGCTTAGAACCGGGTCTTCAACGATGTTTTGAACGTCATGGAGCATATGAGATGTTCCAGGAGTTGAAGTTAATATTTCAAGCAAATGCCCGGATTGAGAGATATGAAGTCTCCAATAAGTTCTACAGCTGCAAGATGGAGGAGAATAGTTCTGTTAGTGAGCATATACTCAAAATGTCTGGGTATAATAATCACTTGATTCAACTAGGAGTTAATCTTCCGAATGATAGCGTCATTGACAGAATTCTCCAATCACTGCCACCAAGCTACAAGAGCTTCGTGATGAACTATAATATGCAAGGGATGAACAAGACAATTCCCGAGCTCTTCGCAATGTTAAAGGCTACGGAGGTAGAAATCAAGAAGGAGCATCAAGTGTTGATGGTCAATAAGACCACTAGTTTCAAGAAAAAGGGCAAAGGGAAGAAGAAGGGGAACTTCAAGAAGAACAGCAAGCAAGTTGCTGCTCAAGAGAAGAAACCCAAGTCTGGACCTAAGCCTGAAACTGAGTGCTTCTACTGCAAGCAAACTGGTCACTGGAAGCGGAACTGCCCCAAGTATTTGGCGGATAAGAAGGATGGCAAAGTGAACAAAGGTATATGTGATATACATGTTATTGATGTGTACCTAACTAGAGCTCGTAGTAGCACCTGGGTATTTGATACTAGTTCTGTTGCTAATATTTGCAACTCGAAACAGGGACTACGGAATAAGCGAGCACTGGCCAAGGACGAGGTGACGATGCGCGTGGGAAACGGTTCCAAAGTCGACGTGATCACGGTCGACACGCTACCTCTACATCTACCTTCGGGATTAGTCTTAGACCTGAATAATTGTTATTTGGTGCCAGCGTTGAGCATGAACATTATATATGGATCTTGTTTGATGCGAGATGGTTATTCATTTAAATCAGAGAATAATGGTTGTTCTATTTATATGATAATATCTTTTATGGTGATGCAACCTTGAAGAGTGGTCTATTTTTATTGAATCTCGATAGTAGTGATACACATATTCATAATGTCGAAGTCAAAAGATGCAGAGTTGATAATGATAGTGCAACTTATTTGTGGCACTGCCGTTTAGGTCATATCGGTGTAAAGCGCATGAAGAAACTCCATACTGATGGACTTTTGGAACCACTTGATTATGAATCACTTGGTACTTGCGAACCGTGCCTCATGGGCAAGATGACTAAAACACCGTTCTCCGGTACTATGGAGAGAGCAACAGATTTGTTGGAAATCATACATACAGATGTATGTGGACCAATGAATATTGAAGCTCGTGGCGGATATCGTTATTTTCTCACCTTCACAGATGATTTGAGAAGATATGGGTATATCTACTTAATGAAACATAAGTCTGAAACATTTGAAAAGTTCAAAGAATTTCACGGAATAGTTTCGCAACTCACGCCACCCGGAAAACCACAACGTAATGGTGTGTCCGAACATCATAATCGTACTTTACTAGATATGGTGCGATCTATGATGTCTCTTACTGATTTACCGCTATCGTTTTGGGGTTATGCTTTAGAGACGGCTGCATTCACATTGAATAGGGCACCATCAAAATCTGTTGAGACAACGCCTTATGAACTATGGTTTGGCAAGAAACCAAATTTGTCATTTCTTAAAGTTTGGGGCTGCGATGCTTATGTGAAGAAACTTCAACCAGATAAGCACGAACCCAAATCGGAGAAATGTGTCTTCATAGGATACCCAAAAGAGACTGTTGGGTACACCTTCTATCACAGATCTGAAGGCAAGACATTCGTTGCTAAGAATGGATCCTTTCTAGAAAAAGAGTTTCTCTCGAAAGAAGTGAGTGGGAGGAAAGTAGAACTTGATGAGATAACTATGTCTGCTCCCTCATTGCAAAGTAGTTCATCACAGAAATCAGTTCCTGTGACATCTACACCAATTAGTGAGGAAGATAATGATATTGATCATGAAACTTCAGATCAAGTTTCTACTGAACCTCGTAGGTCTACCAGAATAAAATCTGCACCAGAGTGGTACAGTAATCCTATTCTGGAAGTCATGTTACTTGACCATGATGAACCTACGAACTATGAGGAAGCGATGATGATCCCAGATTCCGCAAAATGGCTAGAAGCCATGAAATCTGAGATGGGATCCATGTATGAAAACAAAGTATGGACTTTGGTTGACTTGCCCGATGATCGGCAAGCCATTGAGAATAAATGGATCTTTAAGAAGAAGACTGACGCTGACGGTAATATAACTGTCTATAAAGCTCGACTTGTTGCGAAAGGTTTTCAACAAGTTCAAGGGGTTCACTACGATGAGACTTTCTCACCCGTAGCGATGCTTAAGTCTATCCGAATCATGTTAGCGATTGCCGCATTTTATGATTATGAAATTTGGCAGATGGATGTCAAAACTGCATTTCTGAATGGATTTCTAGAATAAGAGTTGTATATGATGCAACCGGAAGGTTTTGTCGATCCTAAGGGAGCTAACAAAGTGTGCAAGCTCCAGCGATCAATCTATGGTCTGGTGCAAGCCTCTCGGAGTTGGAATAAACGCTTTGATAGTGTGATCAAAGCATATGGTTTTATACAGACTTTTGGAGAAGCCTTTATTTACAAGAAAGTGAGTGGGAGCTCTGTAGCATTTCTAATATTATATGTGGATGACATATTATTGATTGGAAATGATATAGAATTTCTGAATAGCATAAAAGGATACTTGAGTAAAAGTTTTTCAATGAAAGACCACGGTGAAGCTGCTTACATATTGGGCATTAAGATCTATAGAGATAGATCAAGACGCTTGATTGGACTTTCACAATGCACGTACCTTGATAAAGTGTTGAAAAGGCTCAATATGGATCAGGCGAAGAAAGGGTTCTTGCCTGTATTACAAGGTATAAAGTTGAGTCAGACTCAATGCCCGACCATTGTAGAAGATAGAGAGAAAATGAAAGGAGTTCCCTATGCTTCAGCCATAGGCTCTATCATGTATGCAATGCTGTGTACCAAACATGATGTGTGCCTTGCTATTAGTTTAGCAGGGAGGTACCAAAGTAATCCAGGAGTGGGTCACTGCACAGTGGTCATGAACATCCTAAAATACCTAAAAAGGACTAAGGATATGTTTCTCGTATATGGAGGTGACAAAGAGCTAGTCGTAAATGGTTACGTCGATGCAAGCTTTGACACTGATCCGGACGATTCTAAATCGCAAACCGGATACGTATTTTCGTTAAATGGTGGAGCTATAAGTTGGTGCAGTTCTAAACAAAGCGTCGTGGCGGGATCTACATGTGAAGCGGAGTACATAGCTGCTTCAGAAGCAGCAAATGAAGGAGTATGGATGAAGGAGTTCATTTCCGATCTAGGTGTTATACCTAGTGCATCGGGACAAATGAAGATCTTCTGTGACAATACTGGTGCAATTGCCTTGGCAAAGGAATCCAGATTTCACAAGAGGACCAAGCACATCAAGAGACGCTTCAATTCCATTTGGGACCAAGTCCAAGTGGGAGACATAGAGATTTGCAAAATACATACGGATCTTAATGTTGCAGACCCGCTGAGGGAGTCCTGGACTATGGGGTGTCCGGATAACCGAACTATCATCATCGGCCGGACTCCAAGACTATGAAGATACAAGATTGAAGACTTCGTCCCGTGTCCGAATGGGATTTTCCTTGGCGTGGAAGGCAAGCTTGGCGATACGGATATGTAGATCTCCTACCATTGTAACCAACTCTGTGTAACCCTAGCCCTCTCCGGTGTCTATATAAACCAGATGGTTTTAGTCTGTAGGACGACAACAATAACAACAATCATACCATAGGCTAGCTTCTAGGGTTTAGCCTCCTTGATCTCATGGTAGATCTACTCTTGTAATACCCACATCATCAATATCAATCAAGTAGGACGTAGGGTTTTACCTCCATCAAGAGGGCCCGAACCTGGGTAAAACATCGTGTCCCTTGTCTCCTGTTACCATCCGCCTAGATGCACAGTTCGGGACCCCCTACCCGAGATCCGCCGGTTTTGACACCGACATTGGTGCTTTCATTGAGAGTTCCTCTGTGTCGTCGCCGATAGGCTCGATGGCTCCTTCGATCATCAACAACGACGCGGTCCAGGGTGAGACTTTTCTCCCCGAACAGATCTTCGTATTCGGCGGCTTTGCACTGCGGGCCAATTCGGTTGGCCATCTGGAGCAGATCGAAAGATACGCCCCTGGCCGTCAGGTCAGATTTGGAAGTCTGAACTTCACAGCTGACATCCGCGGAGACTTGATCTTCAATGGATTCGAGCCACAGCCGAGCGTGCCGCACTGTCACGATGGGCATGATTTAGCTCCGCTGCCGGACAGTGCCCTGGAGGCCGCACACGAGTCCGCTCCGACCTTCGATTCGGAGCCGGCTGCGCAGATCGAGGATGGGTGGTTAGACACTGCCTCGGGGGCTACAACCTCTACGGCGATAGAGCCGAATACTGACTCTGTCCCTTCTGAATCTCGTGACTCCAAGGTGCCGGACTCCTTGCCGGACTCCGAACCTCCCGCGCCCCCATCAATCGAATTCGATTGGGCACCGATCATGGAGTTCACCACCGCGGACATCTTTCAACACTCATCTTTTGGCGACATCCTGAGTTTGCTAAAGCATCTTTCGTTATCAGGAGAGCTCCGGCCGGACTACGGTAAGGACGATTGGGATGTGGACGACGAAACTCAAAGCCCACCCACCTCCCACTTAGTAGCCACTGTCGAAGATTTAACCGACACGCTAGACTTCGACTCCGGAGACATCGACGGTATGGACGACGATGCAGGAGACGACCAAGAATCAGTGCCTACTGGGCACTGGAAAGCCACCTCAACTCATGACGTATACATGGTGGATACACCAAAAGGAAGTGATGACGAGGAACAACGGGACGCGGCGAAAGATACTTCCCCCGAACAACAACAAAAACGGCGACGCAAGTCCCGCCTCGATAACAACGGCACCCATACAGACCCAGCCGTAGAGCAGGGCGACCCAGTGGACGAGCAACCCATTCCCGGCGAAAACACTAGTCCAGGCGATCTCACGCCGGACACATCACCAGAGCATAAGAACCTTCACAGAAGACTCGTCGACACTGCAAGGAGTTTGAAGAGGCAAAAACGGAAGCTCAAAATGGTGGAAGACGTACTCAGAACGAGATGGAGCAAAGTACTCAAGACCGCAGATAAGTACGGCGATAGTCACCACACAAAGAGCTACCCGAAGCGCAAATTGTTGCCCAAATTTGACGAGGAGGCCATAGAGCCCCCACAGTCAAAAAAGAAAGAGGTCGTCTGGCCGGGTAAATGATCAGATAACAGGCCAAGAGCGGCTAGTGGCGCCGCACACAATCCGGCACATTTCCCAAATAAAGATCCTGGCAAAAAGGATGGCCTAGTCAGGTCCATCTATGGGCCAAAAAAGAAGGTTCCAGGAAGAAACACAACCCGCCGAGTGTGCGAAAATAACGGCACACCTAAATACAGGGGCGCCGCACACCCACTATGCTTCACCAACGAGGTACTAGATCATGAATTTACAGCGGGATTCAAGCCCGTAAACATAGAGGCATATGACGGAACAACAGACCCCGGAGTCTGGATTGAGGATTATATCCTACACATACATATGGCTAGAGGAGACGATCTCCACGCCATAAAATACCTACCCCTCAAGCTCAAAAGGCCAGCTCGGCATTGACTCAAAAGCCTCCCAGAAAATACCATTGGAAGTTGGGAAGAGCTTGAGGATGCGTTTCGAGCAAATTTCCAGGGAACTTATGTCCTCCCCCCGGACGCAGACGATTTAAGTCACATAGCTCAACAGCCCGGGGAGTCAGCACGCAAATTCTGGAACAGGTTCCTCACCAAAAAGAACCAAATAGTCGACTGTCCGGACGCCGAAGCCTTAGCAGCCTTTAAACATAATGTCCGAGACGAATGGCTCGCCAGACACCTCGGCCAGGAAAAACCTAGAACAATGGCCGCACTAACAAGCCTCATGACCCGCTTTTGCGCGGGAGAAGATAGCTAGCTAGCAAGATGCAGCACCAGCGACCCGAGTACATCCGAGATCAAGGATGGAAACAGGAAACAACGGCGCAGAAAAGATCGGCGTAGGAATAAAGATGGCGGCCCAAATAGCACGGCGGTCAACGCCGAATTCAAAAGCTCCCGGCCGAATAATAAGACAATGCCCCTTAAGGATAACAATGACGAGCTATCCAACCTAAACAAAATCATGGATAGGATATGTCAAATCCACAGTACCCTGGGAAGCCTGCAAACCATACCCATAGAGATTGTTGGGTCTTCAAATAGTCCGGTTGACTTAACGCCGAACACAAGGGGCTCGACACACCAAGCGAAGACGATAGCGCATGCCACAGGCAGCAAACCGGAGCACAGAAGACTTTCCCACTAGAGGTCAAAACAGTGAACTCACTTCATGTGATAAACTGTGCGGAAGCGATATAAACCTGCTATACCAGGACACCATCCGCGGAATGGGGATAGACCCTACCAAAATTCGCCATAGCAACACTTCCTTCAAAGGAGTGAGGCCAGGCCCTTATGCCAAATGTACAGGCTCTGTACTACTAAAAGTTGTGTTCGGTTCACCCGACAAATTCCATTGCGAAAAGCTAATCTTCCATATCGCCCCATTCAAAAGTAGCCATAAATCACTACTGGGACGCGAAGCTTTCGCCCGCTTTAACGCAATACCGCATTTACGCATGTCTTGCACATAAGGTGCCCGGTCCACGCGGCATCATCCCAATAAAGGGAAACCCCGAGTGTTCCTCGACCACGGAAAACGTGAGACTGCCTTGACAGCCGCACATTAATCCAACCTTGCTGATGAGAGCACCTAAAAACAGGTCATTTAGACCTTGGACACGGTTAGGCGAGTCCGGAATAAATAAACAAGGGGCTTCCCAGCCGCACACCTCTTTACAAGGGGCTGCATGTATAAACAATGAGAGCCAATAAAGCTCAATCTTTCCAAAACATACTCTGTTTTAAATACATCTTTCGCACGATATTTTTTCCAAACTAAGTTCTTCTCTTTTACAGATGAATCACGTGCTACACCCGTCCAGGATACAGCACAACGGAGACACAGGCGCAGACGTGCAGCAGGGACCCGTTACAAGGATTCTTTTCAGATTAAGACCCTGCGTAAACCTTTCTTACTGTCTCTTGTTGATACTCATCCCCCGGTTTCCTACCATAACCGAGGAGGAGGCTGGCGTTTTTGCATCGGCCGCGTCAGAAGTTTTCGCCTGTGCCTGGACATTAGGGGCTTAGGGCACTGTTCTGCCCGTTATCATAAAGTTCGAATACCTTAGGGAGTGTTCGGCGTCTCGAGTTAGGCCTTATATGCATCAGCTCCGAATCATGTCTTTGGTCAAATGTTGGGTTTGCCCGGCTCTTGTGTTTTGCTGCCTTACGTTCCGCTCCATCGGCTAACGCGGCACCAGGAGAACTACTGTGATTGTGCCCTGGTTCGGTCGGGCGAGCACCTCAGTAGAGAAAGCCGAAAACTGACTGTCATGATACAACGAGAGACTGGTCAACCACTCGATCGACTATTGGAATGTTTAGAATTCCTCCGCTTCGACGAAGGACCGCTTCCCGGTCAGGCACACACACGTCCCAAGTTTGGAGAGCGCGGTGCCTCTAGGGGCTATATCGTAGCCCCACCATCGAGCTCCTATGGCTAAGTGAAAGTGATAAAGCATTATAGTCCGGTTTCCTAGTTTGCTACGCTATCACCTCCTTCAAAGGACCAAGACGTTGGATTAAGTGTGAAAATGCGCTTTTTTTTGCAAACACCCTCGCACTATGTGCATGGGGGCTGAAGCCAAAGACTGCCATCTTTCAGGTTATACATACATATACATTAACGGCCGCACAGGAGATATTTCAATACTTGAACACACAAGTATAAAAAGTCGTTATATTATAAATATGATCTCACAAATCATACACGTCATTTGAACATGACATTTTTCGAGCACCTGCGACTCTATTAAACGAGCGCCCGGCAGGACTTCCTCAAAATAGTGCTCGGTGGGTAATCGGCTCTCGTCCGAACCCCGGGATGCAACATCGGTGGCATTCATCTCCGCCCAGTATGTCTTAACACGGCCAAGAGCCATCCGTGCACCCTCTATGCAGGCCGACTGCTTCATCGCCTTGATATGCGGCACCGCCCCAAGGAATTGCTGCAATAAACCAAAATAACTTTTCGGCTTGGGCCTTTCCGGCCACAGATGAGCCACCACATCCGTCATGGCTAGTCCGGACAATTTATTCAGCTCAGCCCACTCAGCTAACTGATCGGTCAATGGCAGTGGACGCTCCGGACTATGGAATTGAGACCAAAACAACTCTTCCATTTGATGATCCTTCTGACTTCGGAAATGCCAAACTGCGTCCGCCGCACTCACCGCCAAATCCAGATAGGGATCCTCCGAACTCCACAGCTGGCCCAACTGAGCATACCTCAGATCCGTGAATTTCCTACGTAACAGGAAGGGCTTTCCAGCCACCATGTCTCCGGCCTGATGCAGTTCCTCCTTTATAGCCCGCATTGCAGAACGGGCATCCTTGGCTTCGGCGGTGGCCTTCTTCAGGTCCTCTTGCTCCGCTTGGCATTCTCTTTCAAGAACATGATAGCGGTCGGTAGCATCTTCTAATTTCATGGCCATTGTGGCCATTTCCTCCCTGCTTCGGCAGTGAGCAGCCTTCTCCGCTTTTAGCCCCTCCGCTGCGTTCAAGGCAGCCGCATCACTTTTTCTGGCTTGGTCCTTGGCTCGAGCTAGCTCCACCCGAAGGTCTTCCACAGCAGCGGCACCATCTGCATCAAGCATACACGTTGTAAGGAGTGGGCGTCAGCTCCCTTACCAGGTGACCACGGAAACACCATTTACCTTGCGACTCGTCAAGTCATTTATTGACCAGCGTGATATCCGCATCCGCAACGTCGAGTTGCCGCTTCAGTTTGGAAACTCTATCAGTCCGGCTGGCCACCGAATGCTCCGCCACCTGCATTGTAAAGCAGACATTTCGTAACTAAGATTATGATCCTCGGCACGCTGTCGCTTTCGACAACATACCGAGTCTCAGGGGCTACTATCTATACAGGGCGCACCCTATGTGCAACACTGTCACAAGGTATGTCATTTTTTTTGCGTACCTCAAACCCCTTCAGTAAACTTCCGACGGCCTCATGTAACCCGCTTTCGGCGGATGAGATCCTTTCAATCACCACACTCATTAACGCGCGGTGATCTTCTGAGAGAGACACTCTCTCGAGCAAACCCAGCAGCTCCACCGGCCGCACTCCAGTGGGTGCCGAACTCCCAGGCCCCGCCAGACTCGGGGAGACCCTCCGTGACAACACCTCAGGGTCGTCCGCCCCTCCTGATGGGTCGGCAAATGGAGGCGTTTCGCTCTCCATCATCTCCGGACGAAGGTCCCCCGAGGATGAGCTCTGCTGGGAAGGGCTGAGATCCGAACTACAAGGTAAATACTTCGGTTATCCTTAGAAATAAAATAGGATTGCCTTTTATTGTAAAACTTCCCTTCTTTCTACTTACGGCTCGCTGGAGGGCTGATTCCTTTGGGGAGACTATACGGCCGGGACTCCTCCCGGCGTAGGACCTTCCGGTGCAGATTTCTTTCCCCGCTTCGAGGCTTTGGCCTCCGGGTTTGCGGAAGCGGTCCTCTTCTCCCCCTGGAGGGAGGGATTCTTGATTCCCCCCTTACTGAGAGCTCCTTAACAGAGGTGGTGGTTTCCCTGTTCCCCCCTTCGCCTTCCTCCGAAAGCGCAACCTCCAACATTTTGACTAACACGGGACCCGGCGTGGTCTCAGGGAGGGGAGCCGGACACCGTATCAGTTTCGCTTGCGCTATCCACTCCTGTTCAAGGGATAGCAGGTTAAAAAGCAAATCCATGATAAATAAATGGATGATATGTCCGGTCACTGGGCTACTTACTTGAGTATCCGGGCGATTGCAGCTTAGGCCAGCGTCCTCGGTCAAGTCCGGACACACTTCTTGTGATCCGAAGAACAGTTTGTACATCTCCACGGGTTTTGTACCCATAAAGTGTTGGAGAGCTCGTGGTCCCTCCGGATTGAATTCCCACAGGCGGAGGGGGCGATGTTTGCAGGGTAGAAGACGCCAAATCAGCATAACCTACGTCACGACAACCAGGTTGATCTCCTTCTCTTGGAGATCTCGAATCCGGCCCTGCAATAGGGGTACGTCCTTGGGCGGCCCCCAGTCGAACCCTTTATTGACCCACGATGTCAGCCGTAGTGGAGGGCCCGGGCGAAAGGCAGACGGCGGCCTCTACCTGCTGCCCCTGGGAGCGGTGATGTAGAACCACTCCTGTTGCCACAAACCGAGCTCCTCCTGAAAAGAGCCCTCGGGCCATGGAGCATCGGCCCTCTTGCTTATGACCGCCCCTCCGCACTCTGCCTGACGCCCCTCAATCATCTTCAGCTCCACATTGTAGGTTTTGAGCCACAAACCAAAGTGAGGGGTAGTGCGGAGGAAGGCTTTGCAAACAACAATAAATGATGAGATATGGAGGATAGACTCCGGAGCCAGGTCGTGGAATTCCAGCCCATAGTAAAACAGGAGCCCCCTCACGAAGGGATCCATCGGGAAGCCTAAACCCCGACGGAGGTGAGGAACGAACACGACGCTCTCACCAGGCTCAGGGGTAGGAATGACTTGCCCTTGGGCAGGCAACCTATGCAAAATCTCGTAGGTTAAGTACCTGGCGTCCCTAAGCTTTAGCATGTCCTCCTCCGTGATGGAGGAGGGCATCCACCGGCCCTGAAGGTCGAAGCCGAACATTGTCGAAGGTCCGAAGTACCCGAATCTGGAGCCCGGGGTGTTGGAATTCGGGGCAAGGGGCGGGTTCGATTGAGGATTGAAGAAAAGAACGGGCCTTCGTCTCATTATAAAGGGGGAGAATACCAAGAGCCGTCTCCGTGACCGTTTAGAACTCGCCTTCGATGGAGGGGGCGTGGCAACGGGCACGGTTGGGTTACCCACGCCCGTATTGATGAGAATCCCGGAATAAGGGGAACACGATCTCTGGTTCGACCAGACGTGCCAAGGAAACCGCTTTGCTAAACGCGCTGAGGCGGTATAATAAAAACGATGCAAGTAAAGGCTTGGTTGTGGTGTGACGTCACGCCACGAAATATGTCAGCAGATTGAACTTGTGCAAATATTATTCTCTCTACGGTGGAATGTGGAATTTATTTTGCAGAGCTGGACACTATCCTGGTGTTCACAATCTTCTACAAATTATTCGGAGGAGGAACCCGCCTTGCAATGCCGAAGACAATATGCTCGCCGGACTCATCGTCATTGAAGCCTGGTTCAGGGGCTACTGAGGGAGTCCTGGACTATGGGGTGTCCGGATAGCCGAACTATCATCATCGGCCGGACTCCAAGACTATGAAGATACAAGATTGAAGACTTCGTCCCGTGTTCGGATGGGATTTTCCTTGGCGTGGAAGGCAAGCTTGGCGATACGGATATGTAGATCTCCTACCATTGTAACCGACTCTGTGTAACCCTAGCCCTCTCTGGTGTCTATATAAACCGGATGGTTTTAGTCCGTAGGACAACAACAATAACAACAATCATACCATAGGCTAGCTTCTAGGGTTTGGCCTCCTTGATCTCATGGTAGATCTACTCTTGGAATACCCACATCATCAATATCAATCAAGCAGGACGTAGGGTTTTACCTCCATCAAGAGGGCCTGAACCTCGGTAAAACATCGTGTTCCTTGTCTCCTATTACCATCCGCCTAGACGCACAGTTCGGGACCCCCTACCCGAGATCCACCGGTTTTTACACCGACACCCGTTGACTAAGCCTCTCTCACGAGCAAAACATGATCAGCACCAAGACTCCATGGGTGTTAGAATCATTACTATGTAATCAAGATTATTGACTCTAGTGCAAGTGGGAGACTGAAGGAAATATGCCCTAGAGGCAATAATAAAGTTATTATTTATTTCCTCATATCATGATAAATGTTTATTATTCATGCTAGAATTGTATTAACCGGAAACATGATACATGTGTGAATACATAGACAAACATAGTGTCACTAGTATGCCTCTACTTGACTAGCTCATTGATCAAAGATGGTTATGTTTCCTAACCATAGACATGTGTTGTCATTTGATTAATGGGATCACATCATTAGGAGAATGTTGTGATTGACTTGACCCATTCCGTTAGCTTAGCACTTGATCGTTTAGTATGTTGCTATTGCTTTCTTCATGACTTATACAAAGTTCCTACAACTATGATATTGTGCAACTCCCGTTTACCGGAGGAACACTTTGTGTGCTACCAAACGTCACAACGTAACTGGGTGATTATAAAGGTGCTCTACATGTGTCTCCAAAGGTACATGTTGAGTTGGCATAATTCGAGATTAGGTTTTTTCACTCCGATTGTCGGAGAGGTATCTCTGGGCCCTCTCGGTAATACTCATCCCTTAAGCCTTGCAAGCATTGTAACTAATGAGTTAGTTATGAAATGATGTATTACAGAACAAGTAAAGAGACTTGCCGGTAACGAGATTGAACTAGGTATTGGATACCGACGATCGAATCTCGGGCAAGTAACATACCGATGACAAAGGGAACAACGTATGTTGTTATGCGGTTTGACCGATACAGATCTTCGTAGAATATGTAGGAACCAATATGAACATCCAGGTTCCACTATTGGTTATTGACTGAGAATAGTTCTAGGTCATGTCTACATAGTTCTCGAACCTGTAGGGTCCGCACGCTTAACGTTACGATGACAGTTTTATTATGAGTTTATAAGTTTTGATGTACCGAAGTTTGTTCGGAGTCCCGGATGTGATCACAGACATGACAAGGAGTCTTGAAATGGTCGAGACATAAAGATTGATATATTGGACGACTATATTCGGACACCGGAAGTGTTCCGGGTGATTTCAGAGAAAACCGGAGTGTCGGAGGGTTACCGGAACCCCCCTCCCCCCCGGGAGAGTTAATGGGCCACATGGGCCTTAGTGGAAAGAGAGAGGGGCGGCTAGGGTGGGCCGCGCGCCCCCTCTCCCTCTGGTCTGAATTGTACTAGGAAGGGGGGCGGCGCCCCCCTCTTTCCTTCCCCCTCTCCCCCTTCCTTTCCCCCTCCTAGTTGGAGTAGGAAAAGGGGAGTCCTACTCCTACTAGGAGGACTCCTCCTCCTTGGCGCGCCCACAAGGGCCGGCCGGCCTCCCCCCTTGATCCTTTATATACGGGGGCGGGGGGGCACCCTAGGACACACAAGTTGATCTACGGATCGTTCCTTAGCCGTGTGCGGTGCCCCCCTCCACCATATTCCACCTCGGTCATATCGTCGTGAAGTTTAGGCCAAGCCCTGCGCCGGTAGAACATCATCATCGTCACCACGCCGTCGTGCTGATGGAACTCATCCTCGACGCTTTGCTGGATTGGAGCCGGGGAACATCATCGAGCTGAACGTGTGCTAAACACGGAGGTGCCGTACCTTCGGTGCTTGGATCGGTCGAATCGTGAAGACGTACAACTACATCAACCGCGTTGTCATAACGCTTCCGCTTACGGTCTACGAGGGTACGTGGACAACACTCTCCCCTCTCGTTGCTATACCATCACCATGATCTTGTGTGTGCATAGGAAATTTTTTGAAATTACTACGTTACTCAACAGTTATCACGGTCGAGAGGGGGTATATATATCAACCGCCCCTCATGTCGAAGTTATCTCGAGAGGGTTATATCGACAACGACGCGACAACGACGAGAAAGGAAAATAATTAAGGAAAAGGAAGAAAAGAGGAAGAAGGAAGAAGGAAGAAGAAGAAGAAGAAAAAAAGAGGAGAAGAAGAAAGGAATAGAGGAGAAGAAGAAAAAATAGAAAAAAAATTCTATTTTTTCTTCTTCTCCTCTATTCCTTTCTTCTTCTCCTCTTCTTTTTCTTCTTTTTTCCTCTTCTTATTTATTTTTCCTCTTCTTCCTCTCCTCTTCTTCCTCTTCTTATTTTCCTTTTTCCTCTCATTCTTTTTCTTCTTCTTTCTTCCTTCTTCCTTCTTCCTCTTTTCTTCCTTTTCCTTATTTTACTTTCTCCTCTACACTAACCTAAAATGCACTAACCTAAAATCGATATCTACTAACAACCTAAATAAAAAATTAATACATATATGAAAAAACATATATAAACAAAAAAATGCTATGAACATTATATTCATACATACATATACAGGCACATCCATTCATCACATATATAGCTACCACATGCATATATACATTATATATGTGAAAAAAATGCAATGAACAAAAAAAATACACTTATGAAAAAAAATACTATGAACATGTACACACAAATATATACACATACAAACACATATACACAAAAAAATGCAAAAAAATGCTATGGAAATTGCAGAGGCGGCGGGGCGGCGCG
>NC_057807.1:44891974-44892588 GCF_018294505.1 Triticum aestivum
TGGCACCAACCGGGACTAATGCACCCTTTAGTCCCGGTTGGTGCCACCAACCGGGACCAAAGGCCTCTTTTTTGGCAGCCCAAATGGCGGGAACCGGCGGCCTTTGGTACCGGTTGGTGGCACCAGCCGGGACTAATGCCTCCCCCTTTAGTCCCGGTTGGTGCCACCAATCGGGACCAAAGGCCTCTGTGGTGCCCGCCTCGGGGCCAAAGTTTAGTCCCACCTCGCTAGTTGAGAGGGGCGCGCAGTGGTTTATAAGCCCCACTGCCGCACCCCTCTCGAGCTCCTCTCCACCGCAGGCTTTCGGGCCTACTTGCTATTGCTTTGCTTGATGGGCCTTCTGGGTCTACTGCGGGCCTCAATCCTGGCCCATAGTAGGGTTTCATGTCGTATTCAGGCCGTGGGGGGCCAGTAGGAGGCATTTTTTTGTTGTTTTGTTTTCTTTACTTATTGTTGCTTTATTTATTTTATTTTGTTTCTACTTACAACAAAATACTTATTGTTGTTTTTTTGTTTTGTTTTCTGCATTATTTCTTTTTGTTTTTTGCTTTATTTTTTAATTATTTTTGCTTTTAGTTTTAGAAAAATTATAAACTTTCTGTTAGTGCCATTAG
>NC_057807.1:44892682-44934022 GCF_018294505.1 Triticum aestivum
GCCATTAGTTTTCAAATTTGAAAACACTTTTTTTGTTTTTTGTTTTCTTTCTTGCTTTATTTATTTTATTTTGTTTCTACTTACAAAAAAATACTTATTGTTGTTTTTTTGTTTTGTTTTCTGCATTACTTATTTTCTTTTGTTTTTTGCTTTATTTTTCAATTCTGTTTGCTTTTAGTTTTAGGAAAATTATAAACTTTCTGTTAGTGCCATTAGTTTTCAAATTTGGAAACACTTTTTTTGTTTTTTGTTTTCTTTCTTGCTTTATTTATTTTATTAAATTATTACGAGGGCCGAACCATAAGACATTAAAGCATTTCAAATGAACTCTGAAAAAGTTGAAAGTTGGCATGGTATCATAAATTGACCCACATAGCATGTGCATGTACAAAACGGACAATGGTATCATACTCGTCAGTTACAAAGTTGGCATGGTATCATCATAATGGTTGTGGGAGAAAGTCTTCACTTTTTCTTCGCTTGTGTCATTTGCTTATTGCGCCGTAACCATGGATAATATTCATCGTTTATCAGGATGCTGGGGTCAGCCTTGACTTTGAAGGGAGGAATTTCATGAAACTTTTCATAATCTTCAGACATGTCTGTCTTGTCCTCCACTCCCACGATGTCCCTTTTTCCTGAAAGAACAATGTGGCGCTTTGGCTCATCGTATGATGTATTCGCTTCCTTATCTTTTCTCTTTCTCGGTCTGGTAGACATGACCTTCACATAGATAACCTGTGCCACATCATTGGCTAGGACGAACGGTTCGTCAGTGTACCCAAGATTTTTCAGATCAACTGTTGTCATTCCGTACTGTGGGTCTACATGTACCCCGCCTCCTGATAGATTGACCCATTTGCACTTAAACAAAGGGACCTTAAAATCATGTCCGTAGTCAAGTTCCCATATATCCACTATGTAACCATAATATGTGTCCTTTTCCCTCTTGGTTGTTGCATCAAAGCGGACACCGCTGTTTTGGTTGGTGCTCTTTTGATCTTGGTCAATCGTGTAAAATGTATTCCCGTTTATCTCGTATCCTTTCCAAATCAATACAGTCAAAGATGGTCCCCTGGACAACAAGTACAATTCATCACAAACAGTGTTGTCACCTCTGATACGTGCTTCCAACCAACTGCTAAAAGTCCTGATGTGTTCACATGTAATCCAGTCGTTGCACTGCTCCGGGTGTTTGGAGCGCAGACTGTTCTTGTGTTCATCGACATACGGGGTCACCAAGGTAGAGTTCTGTAGAACTGTGTAGTGTGCTTGAGACCAAGAATATCCGTCCCTGCATATTATTGAGTCCCTTCCAAGCGTGCCTTTTCCAGTCAGTCTCCCCTCATACTGCGATTTAGGGAGACCTATCTTCTTAAGGCCAGGAATGAAGTCAACACAAAACCCGATGACATCCTCTGTTTGATGGCCCATGGAGATGCTTCCTTCTGGCCTAGCGCGGTTACGGAGATTTTCTTTAGGACTCCCATGAACCTCTCAAAGGGGTACATATTGTTAGCAAGTACGTGATCACCGGTACGCATGGCGGGCTTCTTCCGGTGATCTGCCTCGCCTTTGAAATGCTTGCCTTTCTTTCGACATTGATGGTTGGTCGGAAGAAATCGACGATGGCTCAGGTACACATTCTTCCTGCAGCTTGCCAGGTATATACTATCGGTGTCAAGTAAATAGTGCGTGCATGCGTGGTATCCCTTGTTTGTCTGTCCTGAAAGGTTACTGAGAGCGGGCCAATCATTGATGGTCACGAACAGCAATGCCTTTAGGTTAAATTCCTCCTGTTTGTGCTCATCCCACGTACGTACACCGTTTCCATTCCACAGCTGTAAAAGTTCTTCAACTAATGGCCTTAGGTACACATCAATGTCGTTGTCGGGTTGCTTAGGGCCTTGGATGAGAACTGGCATCATAATGAACTTCCGCTTCATGCACATGCAAGGAGGAAGGTTATACATACATAGAGTCACGGGCCAGGTGTTGTGATTGCTGCTCTGCTCCCCAAAAGGATTAATGCCATCCGCGCTTAAAGCAAACCATACGTTTCTTGGCTCACTTGCAAACTCATCCCAGTACTTTCTCTCGATTTTTCTCCACTGCGACCCGTCAGCGGGTGCTCTCAACTTCCCGTCTTTCTTACGGTCCTCACTATGCCATCGCATCAACTTGGCATGCTCTCCATTTCTGAACAGACGTTTCAGCCGTGGTAGTATAGGAGCATACCACATCACCTTCGCAGGAACCCTCTTCCTGGGGGGCTCGCCGTCAACATCACCAGGGTCATCTCGTCTGATCTTATACCGTAATGCACCGCATACCGGGCATGCGTTCAGATCCTTGTACGCACCATGGAAGAGGATGCAGTCATTAGGGCATGCATGTATCTTCCGCACCTCCAATCCTAGAGGGCATACGATCTTCTTTGCTGCGTATGTACTGTCGGGCAATTCGTTATCCTTTGGAAGGTTCTTCTTCAATATTTTCAGTAGCTTCTAAAATCCTTTGTCAGGCACAGCATTCTCTGCCTTCCACTGCAGCAATTCCAGTACGGTACCGAGCTTTGTGTTGCCATCTTCGCAATTGGGGTACAACCCTTTTTATGGTCCTCTAACATGCGATCGAACTTCAGCTTCTCCTTTTGACTTTCGCATTGCGTCCTTGCATCGACAATGACCCGACGGAGATCATCATCATCGGGCACATCGTCTGGTTCCTCTTGATCTTCAGTAGCTTCACCCGTTGCAGCATCATCGTGCACATCGTCTGGTTCCTCTTGATGTTCAGTAGCATCACCGTATTCAGGGGGCAAATAGTTGTCATCATACTATTCTTCTTTGCCGTCTTCCATCATAACCCCTATTTCTCCGTGCCTCGTCCAAACATTATAGTGTGGCATGAAACCCTTGTAAAGCAGGTGGGTGTGGAGGATTTTTCGGTCAGAGTAAGACTTCGTATTCCCACATATAGAGCATGGACAACACATAAAACCATTCTGCTTGTTTACCTCAGCCACTTCGAGAAAATCATGCACACCCTTAATGTACTCGGAGGTGTGTCTTGAACCGTACATCCATTGCCGGTTCATCTGCGTGCATTATATATAATTAAGTGTGTCAAAAATCATTACAGAATATCATGAATAGATAATTAAGTGACCAAATTAATAGAAGTTCATCATCACATTAAAACCAAAGTACATACATAGTTCTCATCTAACAACATAAAGCTCTCCAGAGCATCTAAATTAATTAAACCCTACACTGAAACTATGTAAAACATTTCAATGCGAAAACAAATGCGATCATAATTGCAACCAATGTAACAACGGATCCAACGGCATAATGATACCAAGCCTCGGTATGAATGGCATATTTTCTAATCTTTCTAATCTTCAAGCGCATTGCATCCATCTTGATCTTGTGATCATCGACGACATCCGCAACATGCAACTCCAATATCATCTTCTCCTCCTCAATTTTTCTAATTTTTTCCTTCAACAAATTGTTTTCTTCTTCAACTAAATTTAACCTCTCGACAATAGGGTCGGTTGGAATTTCCGGTTCAACAACCTCCTAGATAAATAAAATCTATGTCACGTTGGTCGACATAATTGTCATAAACAATAAATGAACCAATAGTTATGAAAAGATAATATATACCACATCCGAATCATAGACAGGACGAGGGCCGACGGGGGCGGATACCAAAACCATCGCACTATATAAGATGCAATAATAAAAGTAAAAAAATTATACAAGTATCTATATAAACATACAAGTAAGAATTTTTTTTTTCCTTTCAGAAAGAAGATAAGAATAAGAGGCTCACCACGGTGGTGCTGGTGACGAGATCGACGCGGGCAATCGACGGCGGTGAAGACGGGAACGGGACGTGACGGACCGCTAAACATAGACAAATATTAAGGAAAATGGAGCTTGGAGGTCAAGCTTGGAGAGGAGAAAGCTTAAGTAGAGTGGCTCGGGCATTTCATCGAACACATGTGTGCATAGGAGGTGAGCTAGAGCACCGCAAAGCTCTCCCCTCGCCGGCCACGAAAAACAGAGCACTGGGAGTGCTCTGCTCGCGGGCGAGGGGTATATATAGGCAACTAATTGGTCCCGGTTCGTGCCACGAACCGGGACTAAAGGGCAGCCTTTGGTCCCGGTTCACGCCACCAACCGGGACCAATGGTGGTGGGCCAGGAGCGAGGCCCATTGGTCCCGGTTAGTCCCACCAACCGGGACCAATAGGTCTAGTCGAACCGGGACCAATGGCCCATGTGTCCCGGCCGGCCCCCGGGGCTCACGAACCGGGTCCAATGCCCCCATTGGTCCCGGTTCTGGATTGAACCGGGACTAATGGGCAGACCCGGCCTGGACCATTGCCCCCTTTCTACTAGTGCGCTGTCCCCTGCGCGGCATGCCGAACCCACCTCCCATCGCAGTAGTCCATGTGCTTGTGGGGATGAACTGGATAGATACTCACGGGAGGTGGGGATAAGGTTTGTGTGGCGAGCGATGGGCAAGCGATCACGTGGGTCCATGTGCGTGCGCGTTTGTGTGACGAGGCGACCGACCCAGTTTTGGCCAGCTCGCCGATTACAAACAGTGTCCAATAAATTATCCTCCCTTTTGCAGGCTCTTGTACAATCAGCAGCACTGTTAGTCTGCATCCTCACAACCGAAAGCAGAAACTACAAAATTAGTTATTAAGTCACCACTAAAATTGGTCCCAAATACAAAGAGTATTATTTCCAATTAGAATTGGTGTAGTAAGTGGGCATCTTGCCACGACATACAAGCCATAGGACAGAAGCTGATTATTTAGTTTAACTAATTGGATAAGCTGATTATTCAGTTTAACTATATGCATCTACCACTAATTAATCAAAATGACAGAAGCAATATGTCTATAGCATGTCTAGAGCATGTGAAATACAACATCTTAATTGGTACACCAAATTTAGAGTTTTGATTCTGTCCATCTACTATGTTCTAGCAATAAAAAACATTAGCAAAAATCCCCATCATGGTTACAAAGGCTTAACATTGAGAAGGTCAGATAGTCTAACCTTGTTATAATCCATCCAGCACATAATTACAAGCAAACTAAATCCGTTGTCCATGAATGAGACAATAAAATAAATTTCAAATGTGTCTAGGATGGTAGGACCATGCATCAGGGGACAACTTACATCCTTGAACAAACAAAAGGGGAAAGTAACCAATAATTCAAATAAATTACTTTACTACAATAGAGAACCGTATGCATACCTCCAAAATCCGTTTCCTAGCAAGCTTAATGCGAATAACATTTGCAATTTCATATTCAATAACGCAAACAGGTTCTTGGCATTATGCAACAAAAGAACTCCCATAGATGAGAACATGATGTGTGGACATTTAATTGAAACATTAGCGGTATGGGCGTGAGTTATTCTTCTTCAGATCATGCAACTTCTGCATAATATGAGAGGCAGATTTATCAATATAGAAGTCCATGACCTGAAACAAATCAGAGGCAGGGTACACCTAATTTTAGCTTAATTTACGGCTTTACGCTCTTACCTATACACTTAATTTAAGCAAGCAAGCATTCAGACATGCCATTTGTTTCCAGAACAACACCATAACAATTCCCAAGAATGCAGTTTCTACTGGATTTCTTTTGCAAGATAATTCCTTCCAGGGTAAACCTATGTTGCTAACATGTATTTCTGTAGAACAGTATTATCATTTAATTATTACAGCCACAACGATGGCCGGGTTACAGAGCTCAAGAGAGAAAGAGGAGAAGTAAACCAAGAGATTTACCAAGCCGGCAGCGAAGCAGATGATAAGAGACTCGGAGAAGGAGCTACAGTGACAACGGTGTGGACGAGCTTGAGCAGGGTCAAGATCATATCTCTGT
Source organism: Triticum aestivum (assembly GCF_018294505.1). Classification (NCBI taxonomy): domain Eukaryota; kingdom Viridiplantae; phylum Streptophyta; class Magnoliopsida; order Poales; family Poaceae; genus Triticum; species Triticum aestivum. The sequence continues at coordinate 44,898,608 of NC_057807.1, forward strand.
ATCACCATATTAAAGTGTCATCAACACATACAACATGTACTGTTTTCAGGAAGGACAAAAACGGAGCATAAATCATGCTTATTTTTCATACATTAACTACTAACAAGTACAACTTTGTATCACCATATACAAGTATAGGAAATCCCAACTGCAAAAAAGTTAACCCCCAACCCAACGAGGCCAACCAGGGACGATCAGCACAGATTCAGACCAGATAATAAAATTGCAGATAGCCGAATTTTGACTCCATCAGTGTAGCACCGAATTGCATTCCTATATTATTGTGAGTGTCGCGAGGAGGGACAAACAACTCATTTGCACGACCCCCACAGCAAAAGCCTGGCGCTGCACCGAATCCTTGGCCAGCTCCAGGAGCCGCTTGTGCGCCAGCACGTCCTCTGCCCTTCTGATGTTGACATCCATCGTGTCCTTCTTTCCTCTCCCGGTGTACGGCCAAGGTCGAAGAAGAACTCAACACCAAGGGAGAGAGGGCCGAGCAGCTGCGGGAGCGGCAACCTCCGCCTTCGCATCCTGCATGCTCTCATCGGTAGCAGCACACCATATCAGCACCACGAAGGAGAGCCCCATGGAAGGACGCGAAAGGATGAGGGGAATCACCTCGGCTCGCCCAGTCAGGCGGTGGCATCATCGTCATGGCGACCCTTCGAATGAAGCTGTTATGCAAGCGGCAGCCTCCACTCCGTCCGGCATGGCAACACCGCGAGCTTGACACCCATCATGTTGATAAGACCATGATCTGAAACAAAAATAGAAGAGCACTACTGCTGAGAAAAAGCCATCACGGACAAATCTTCAGATGCTCATAATGCATCATTGAAATTATAACCTGGAGTTAACCAAAATCATGCATAACCGAAATTATATATGCACCCCAAAATCCAATTAACCATGTGAAATCACAGAGAAGCAAACCTAAATCCTAAACAAACTATTTTTGTTCATTTTTTAATTTTAATGTGACAGAATCTACCCTGTTCATGTTTTTTTGTAATCGGTATAATAGTTGCAACCATGATATCAATGAACAAAAAAAAATGGAAGGTTATGGCTTACTTAACGCTTATCAATTGATGTTGTCTGTGCCCCTGCCTTCTGAACCTAATGCTTCTAAACCTGGTACAACATGCCGCTCCTCATTAGATGGTGTCCCACCATTTTTCTGGACTTTGCCCAGACATTGGGGAAAAGTGTCAGCGCCTTCATCCTTTCATCTGCCGGCAGAAGAGAACAAATGTGGTCCCAGGAAAAACTTGACATGCCAACATCTCCGGATCATAGAGGTGCAATTGTGTTAGAAATTCTAGGCTTCTTCATAATAGGAGAGTACCCAACAAGATCGGTGGGGCGCAGATTCATCCCAGTCTACCTGCATGCACACGAAGATACATTAGCTAGTAAAGTCAGAGAAGAATATGCAATAAAAGTGCAAGCCAAACAGAGCAAATACGTAATCAGTGGAGCCAGTTATTATAAAATAAAGAAGACAATAAGATCAACCCCTTTAGGCACTATCTCAAAATGAAGGAACTGGTGGAATAGACAACATGAAGCACCTTACTTGATATGTCAGGACCAAAGGTGCAGTTATTTGAATTGACAGAGTTCAGAATTGGGCAACCATGACTGTGAAGAGCTAATGGCAGTATGGCACATACTTTGCTTTGCTTAAGCAAGCTTGAGATTTCTCGTTTTCTGAATATAAATAATTGGTAGCTGATTGCATTGCTAACTTCAAATCAAAATTGCCATCAGCAACATTGGGTTAGGTGAATAATAGTCCTGCTGGAAACGGACAAGTGATCCAAACCCATCCGACAGAGCAGTCACAGTCATCTCATCGAGATCAAAGCAACTGACAAAATTAAGAGAAGCAAAGATACATCTTTGATGACTTGCACAGAAGTTGCGTACATCTATAAGAACCATGTGAATCAAACAATGATGCTGAGATTGAGGCCTAAATCCACTAAACGGTGACACTTAGTACTACTGTATTATACGTACATGGCACAACAAGCACAAATCTTTGGATGACAGGGCATCCGCACAAGCCAAAAATCCTAGAACTTGCCATGGCGTGATGGCCAGGGTAAGATTGATTGGCCACGGGTGGATGGCCGTGGGCACACACGAGCGCATGAGAGAAAGTAGAGTTTTGAGGAGCTTATACCATAGCTAGGGCGGAGCGAAAGAAGAGGCGTTTGTCCACCGGAGACGGAGGGGAAGGCGAGCCGATGGAGAACTCCTAGTGCAGCTAGGGTTAGTTGCGGCATGCACCGGGCCGGGCCGCTGGCGCCGCCGTGGCCGTAGATCCAGGGTCATCGCGGCCGCAGGGGCTGCTAATCTGCCATCGTCGAAGCTTGGAGGTGAATGAGACGCGCGGGCGGTCATTGACGTTGTGGCGGCGTTGGGCTCCCTCACTCCCTATCTCTCTTTCTCTGGATCATAAGGACGCCGTCGCCACCGGAGCAAGACGCCGCACCCACTGCCAGATCGGCGCGGCACCGGATCGAGTGCCGTGGGCGATGGAGAGAAGGGTGGGGGTGGTGGAGGTGGAGGTGGCTGAGCCGGAGATAGGGGAGTGGTGGGGGGCGGCGGCGGCGGCGGGGATGGAGCGGGAGCGCATCGCGAGAAGAGGAAATTGGCACCACGTTTTTTTTCACTGGTTATTTTTCGTAGGGTTTTTTATCGCTGGTTAATTTTTGTAGAATTTTTCTTCAGTGGTTACGACCTGAAGAGCGCGGGGGCTGGTGGAGGACTCGGTACGTGGTTTTTTCGGTTAGTGACGGGTCAGCGTGAGGTGGGAGGAGGTATCAAAATAGGTACCAAAAAAACCGGGTGAGGTGGGACGAAAATAAAACCTGGAATCCACATTATTTCTCCCACATTATTTCATATCTAAAAGGACGATTGACGCGATCGTTGATTCCGGCATCCAGATTTAGCAGCAAAGGAGAGTGATCCGAAGTGACTCCCGTCAAGTGTGTTACCGATGCCAAGGGAAACATTGACAGCCAATCAGAATTCACAAGAGCTCGGTCAAGTCTACATCGTGTGTAGGTTCCTCCCGTTACTTTCTTCTCGAAGGTCCAAAATTTACCTTTATAGCCCAAAATCGAGCAGCATGCAAACATCTAAAACATCACGAAAAGCCTGGATTTGAGCATTACTCCGCTGTCCAATCCCATGATGTTCATCTGGACGTAACACTTCGTTGAAATCACCCAAACAGAGCCAAGGAAGGGTGCTCAAAGTACTGACGTTTTTCAAAGTTGTCCAAGTTTGATGCCTCAAGTGTGTCTGCGCCTCCCCGTATACACATGTCATCCTCCACTTCTCTTTGCCTGGTTCCTCGACGGATACATCAAGATGATAATCAGAATAACCAAGGATTTCAACATTTATTAAATTGTTCCAAAACAAACCTATTCCTCCACTTCTTCCTCTACTGCTTACAGCATAAGCGCTATCAAAACCCAACGTACCAGCTAATGGTTCTACCCTACCACTTTCCAACTGCGTTTCGACAATGCATAAGAGGGTAGGGGCAAAATGCCTCGTGAAATCGCGAAGCTCTCGAACTGTCGCGGCTTTGCCCGCACCCCGACCGTTCCAACAAAAAATATTCATTGAGCTCGGCGGCGCCCCTCAAAGGAGCCCGCCAATGAAGAGACGATCCTGCCAAGACCGGCACTGTTTTCCAAATCATCCTCCCCTGCATCTGTACTCATCTTGGTCCTCTTTTGGTCATGTTTACTGCTCGGACTAGCTGGAACCTTTGAGGGAGCTGGAAGCAAGAGCATCGCTCCCTGGCTTGTGTCGCTCGTTTGCATTGTTCCCCGGCTGTATCACATGTTGCGTTTAGGCCGGCGCCCACTTCCTGTTATTATTTGCATCATCCATAATTGTATCTGACGCACTGCCAAAACCCTCTTTCCCGTCGCCGCCCTTGTCATGATCATGGCGCGGCTCGGTTGCACGACCAGCACGACCTCCTCTCCGGCCGCCTCTACGGCCTCGACCACCTCCCGGCCCCTGTCCGGTTCTGAGAACCCAAGAAGCACGTAGATCTTTGAAAACCAAGGATGATGGAGGATGGATTTCAGTGCCATGTTCTTTAAACTGATGTCCAAGCATACCACAAACCGCACACCAATCTGGAAGTTTCTCATATTTTAGCCTATATATTTGGCGCTTCCCATCCCTTATCATCGACACAGCATTCTTCAGCGACTTGTTGACATTGATCCTGATCCATACACGATGGAAATTGCCCGTGAAATCCTGTGACTGTGGCTTGACATATAGGACTTCTCCGACTTTTGCTGCTAAAGATGGCACAAGATGAGCGTATAAGGGCGGTACATCATGGAGCTCCAACCAAATCTCAATTGTATCCAGCAAAACCGTTGATGGTTTAGCCAATCCATCATATGGTTTGATAATAACAGCGCCCTTAAGTTCGCTCAGTTCCGGAGACCCGTTGGGCACTATCACCCCGAGGGACGTCGTGCACTTCGGGCCTAGGCCGCCTCCAGGGCGACCCCTCGCGTGCGGCATATTGCTGCCACTGGAAGAGCTCAGTGACCTCACACAGATTACTTCAGCTGGTATACGTACTAGGCTCTGCAATTATTCCTTCAATTAGCTGCTAGCTGCTGAATCTATAATCTTGGGGTTTTTTTTAGAAAAGGAGGATAACTCCCGGCCTCTGCATATAGGCGATGCATGCGACCACTTTATTAATAATTCTCACAAGACCTTACAAAGTCATACAACAGTAAGACTGAAGCCACCGTCTAAGTAGCAACTATTGCTACACCTATCCAATTGATGAAGGGGCGCTGATAGCCTGGGCCTAATACCAATCACACATCGCAGCCAAACCTAAACATCTAAGACTTGAGGTCCCAACCAGGACACCTGCCTGGTATGGGGCACCTACCAGTCCGGCGCACAACCAGGACGCCTGTCGGGTATGAGGCCGCCGCAGCCACCTGCCACGAGTCCATCTTCAGAGCTGTACTGTTGCATCTACCATGCCAGGTCTCTCTACCATCGACGCCACCACGACGCCAGACAGTGTCGTCCTCCTACGTGAGTCCATCCTCCCACATTGAATTCTGAATCCGCACTGCGCCACTCCGTCAAGATCCGTCGCCATCAATGTATGGATGAAGCACCGCTCCATCAAAGAAGCCGTCCGCTTGTCACGCGAAGCCGAGTGCACCTCCAAGAATGCCGCCCCAAGGGGGTTACGACACATGATTGCCGCCAACATCCGATCAGCTGATCTAGGGTTTCCCCCGGAGGTATTGAGTGGAGTTGGGAGCTTCACCCTCGATGATGCCTTCATGAAGGAAATTATGATAAGGGCATCGCCATCACCGGCTCCGGCCATCGACCAAAGACCAGGTTTTCACCCGGATCCGTCCCAAGAAATCCACCCAACAACCTGTACTGCACCGTCTCGACTGCCTTCAAAGTCCTAGATCCAGCTGCCTAGATCCGGCGACCAACCGCAGCAACAGTGCCACCGTGGGATCCCTGGCGCACCGGCCACTGCCTGAGTGTGCCACCACTGGAGCCTAGGAGGAGGGCTCCCACCCCGCCTCGCCAAGCCGTGAGAGTCGCCGAGAAGGATCCCGCCCGCGCGTCACCGTCTCTGATCCGAACCAATCCATAGCAGATCACCGTCGCAGATCCGCCTTGGACAGGGACTGCACCATGCCATGCCGCCACGGGAAGCCCTAGCTTCACCGACCGCCACCCACCAGGGCCGCCGCCCCAGGATCCAGACAGAACATTGCCGCTGCCACCGGCCAAGTTCCGCCGCCGCCCACCGGCCAAGCCGCCGGTCACTGCATGACCATGCCAGCACAGCCAGCCGGCCGACCAACTCCGACGAAGAAGAAGGCCACCACCAACCAGCCTAGGATCGGCGCCCCAGACATCCTTGTGTTGCAGATCAAGTCCAGGAGCAGTGCACTGCCAACGGCGATTGAGATCGGTAGCACAACGAATTAGCCCAACATGAGTCAAGGCCAGATCCGCCGTTGCTGGTGCCGTCCTCCCCCGCCGCCGCCTCACCACTTCATGTCGCCGCCGATCTGCGCCACCGCCGCCGATCTGGCCGGAAAGGAGCGCCGCCTCCCAACCAGATCGAGATCCGAGGAGAAAACTACCGCCGCCGCCACGCCACAAGGTCTTGGTACTGAGCATACAATGCATTGACAATATGTAATTACACAAGGACTGAAGAGAATGCAGGCGAGCCCGACCTGAAATCATGTTGTACTTCTGTGCGTGCTCTGTCATCTCCTTAATCTGTGCGTTCTCTGTCATCTCCTTAATCTGTTATCTGCTTAATTTGGCCAGTTAGTGCTAGCTTGCTTAATGGGAGTGCACCCATCTCCTGCTGACCGCCATCACTTTTGCTACATTTTAGTTAGCTGACTTTTCATTTTGTGGTCAGTCGTTTTTCTGTTCATTGGATCGTGCTTTGAGATCTGTGTTGTTTTCATTTTTTTCTGTTTAATTCTATTGTTGGGCTGGGTTGGAAGGAATTGATTGACGTGTTGGTCTGGGCTGTCGAATCGGTACCGGGCCGACTTCTTTGTCTTGGTTGCGCCCGTTTAATTCTGGGTTGCATATCTTCTTTTTCCTTTTTTTTTCTTTCCCTTATTGGGTATAATTTTGTTTTTGTGGGTTTTTGGTTGGGTGTAATTGTATACATACAAATACAATATAGCATGTGCCAAAATTTAATGATTATACGATTACTTTTGCATATTACGAGAAAATGCAATTTCGGTGCAAAGTTGTGCGTAAGTTTTTGTTATAAATATTATTTCTTCTTAAAGAAAGTACCAGTGCCACTAATTCATTCTTTAAAAAATCATTATTTTGACCTTGTTTTAGTCTTTACTTCATTTTCATTCTACTTTAAGATTAATACCAATGCCACTATTCATTTGTTCTTAGATATTTTTTTTGCAAAAGTTCCACCTTTATATGATTGTTCTTGCACATTGTAAAGAAGCGCAATTTTTATGTATATTTCATGCAAATTTTGCCAGTGTTTGTTTTAGATCGGCGCGGCACCGGATCGAGTGGGGGTGGTGGAGGTGGAGGTGGCTGAGCCGGAGACAGGGGAGTGGTGGGGGCGGCGGGGATGGAGCGGGAGCGCATCGCGAGAAGAGGATCGAGTGCCGCATGTGACGTCGCTCGTACGTGCGGGCGATTGGCACCACGTTTTTTTTCGTTGGTTATTTTTCGTAGGGTTTTTTATCGCTGGTTAATTTTCGTAGATTTTTTCTTCAGTGGTTACGACCTGAAGAGCGCGGGGGCTGGTGGAGGACTCGGTACGTGGTTTTTTCGGTTAGTGGCGGGTCAGCGTGAGGTGGGAGGAGGTACCAAAATAGGTACCAAAAAATTGGGTGAGGTGGGACGAAAATAAAACCCGGAACGCAGACTACCAACTGAGACATTAGGAGTAGGGATACCTACACGGGAACTGTTCCAAGCTCGAGCTGGACTGGACTCGTGGTTAATTCCAACAAGCATCACCGGCTACTGCTAAGCCAGGATTTTTGGTTGGCAATGGGATATCAACAAGATTTTGGGAGGATACATGGTTAGGGAAAATGCCACTAGCCATACAATACCCCACCATATATAATATTGTGCAACGTGAGGAGGTTTACGTAGGCACAATATTTCAATCGATACCCTTGAATATTTAGTTCAGACAATCGCTAGTTAGGGAGCATTGGAATGCCTGGATGCACTTGGCATGGAGATTGATAGATGTTCAATTATCCGACCAACCTGATTCGATGCACTAGAAGTTGGCTAGAAACGGAGTGCTTACAGCAAAATCTTTTTACACGGATCTAATTAATTCTGACCGAATCCCGAGATCGATACATATTTGAAAGGTTAAGGTTACATTGCGTATTAAAAAATTTATGTGGTTTGTCCACAAGCAAGTGATCCCCATCAAAGATAATTTACTAAAGCGACGGTGGGTAGGCAGTTCATGACGTTGTTTTTGTGATCATGATGAAACAATACAACACTTATTCATAGATTGCTCTCTCGCGAAATTACATTGGAGAACGATACATATAGCCTTTAACTTCACCCCCTTCAGTTAGCATTGAATCGTTTTTTGGGACGTTGTTAGCTGGGGTTGATCATATTACTGCGTCTCGTATTCGGATTGAAATATGTGCGCTTGTTTGGGCTATATGGAATTGCAGGAATGATATGCTTTTTAACAGACAACATAATTTAACTTTCTTGCAGGTCATTTTCAGAGCTACAACATGAATCCGTACGTGGTCCTACTCACTCTTATGGACTCCAGGGAGCCATTGGTTACTGGATGCAACCAGTGGGAGATGGTAGCACGGGCTATATTCAACCAGTTTGGATGACGGTCGCATAGCAGGATAGGAGTCTAGGGAGTTTGTCCTTTACGTTGTCATACCAGTTGTGATTTTGAACATTTATTTCTTTTTTCTCTTTGCTCCGCTTGCGAGCTGTAATACTTTTATGACTTTGTGTGACTTTGAGATTTTTAATATGGCTACATGCATCGTTTAGATGCAGAGGCCGGGGGCAAGCCTCCTTTTCCAAAAAAATATCACCGGCTACTGCTAGCCTATCAGACTGGCTTAGCAAGGAAAGATCGTACATTATGTACCAACAGTTACGCTCAGCATATATTTCCTCTCATGGTGCTGCCTGTGCATATTTCACATTGCCCAGAATGCATGCCTCTAGCAGACAAACATATAAAGTTCTTGGAGCAGACCGGTTGCACTGTACAAGTCTGTCCACGTAAGGTTTTCCTACTGAGATGGATTTCTAATGGCCTGATGAGCAATTAATATCCAAGCAATCAAATTGATTCCCCCGGAGATCTCATCAGCCTATAATATTTGGTTTCCATACGATATCGTCGAATATAGCGCCAACCATGTTGTTTTAATCTTCCCAATGTCTTCCATGCCTAAAGTAATTTGCAGCAACCAAACTAGACGAGAGAGCATGAGGAAAGGGTTGGGATGAGTCTGGATGCATAAAGTAGTAATGGTGAAGGAGGAGTTCAATGGTAAAATATGTAAAGAGGCAATTTCGATGCTTAGGTACCATGTACCAGTAGATAATAACTAACAACGTAGGCATATGGAAAAGTACACATAAAGTGGGTGACATAGACAATGGCAGCAATCACTCAAACAAAACCTACGGTGACAATAACAACTCCAAGACTTGAACAATATCTACACTCATATGGCTAAAGAACATTAGAACAACATAGCTACTGTATCTGAATTCTTGATTACATATGAAGTCGCACTTGACGTGGTCATCATTCAAGAGTAAATAAAAGTTTGTAAGGATTGCCTGCCAATATTCTGCAACAGGTAGTAGGTTAAACTTCAAAGCTAAAATTACAGCTTCTCTGCCCCAAAAGAAAACAAGAAATCATCAGGTAGGAAAAGCAACCACATTGCAAAAGCAAAGTATTATATACTAGCTCATGGTGTTCATGGATCGACTTACACAACATAGTCAGACAGAGCATCAACGACACATGGAAGGATATTCAGTCGGGGTATCGACAACTACTAATTAACCAGTTGATGTCACAATATAGGCAAACGTGTTTTACTCCCGGACGATCCCGTCTGCCCAACGAGGGCCGCCCTGATCTTTCACGACATAGCTGTCGTCGTCTGAGTCGAGGAAGACGAGCCCGCCGAAGTCGATCTTATCCCACGCTTCCTTGAGCAGCAGCTTCTTCTTCTCTCTCTCGACGAAGCACTCCTCATCCATCTCCACGTAGCCCTTGGCCATGTACTCTCGCTTCACCTCCTCCTGAAACTCAAGCCACTCTGCCACCACCTTCTTGTCCTCCGCGGTGTCGCTCTCGCGTGGCTCGTCCTTCATGGACAAGATCGTCATGATCTCGTCGTGCGGCAGGAGACGCTTGCCTGCACCCGGCGACGCCTGCGGCAGCCCCTTGCTTTGGTTCTTCTTCTTCTTCTCCTCCTCCTTGGTCATCTGGTCAATCGCCGGGGCTTTCCCCACGATATGCCTCTCCGAGCCGGAGCCGGAGACCACAGACGATGTAGCCTTTTTCCTGCCAGCACGCTTCACGCCGACCACCCTGTTCTCACCCGCCAGCCTCCACGAACCCTCGTCGCTAGCCATAGCCGACATCAGCGGTATTGATCCCTTTAAGCCAGTGGATTTGGTTGTGCTACTATGGATGCGTTTGGAATTGGGGCAGAGGAGGCGACAGCGGTTCCTTTGTAAGGAGGATGGAACCCTAGACTTGATAGAACTCCGAGTCGAACTCCATCGTCCAACTTCGATTCAGTCAGAAAGCCAGTTTCAGAGTGTCAATGTTAACCTCCACGTATCTGCAGTTTCAGTCTTGGCCGGCTCTGCCCGACGAGGGCATGCAGCTCGACCGGCGGTCCCGGCGTCGCACTGGCACTGCATCGCGCGTCCAGGCTCCAGTTAGCTGAATTCAGCGATTCTGCTGACAGAATACATAAGAAATGCGTACGCACATATTCATTCAAATCATATCATACCGGCAGTGACTGCTCCGGCGTGCGTGCGCGCTGCTGCTCTAGGAGCAGTGACAGTGACAATGCAAGGAGTGATGACCGCAGTGGGAGTGCGAACACGGGGTGGCTCTCCAGGCTTCTCTCTCCTTTCCTGAACCTGTTGAGCCATCGACCACGCTAGTCTAACGCCCACCACCTGCTCGACAAGGTGCTCATCACCTCGTCGGCGGCTGCCATACCTGTGGTAGGTGATGAGTACTACAACGTCGGCACCATGGCTGTGATGTTGCTCCGATGTGCGCCATATGCTCGGCGGGTGGCCTGCAGTACGTCTGGACCACAACACCCAAGGAGATGACCCCGTGGCGTCGTGCCTGCTGATTAATTGGAGTGCGCATATGCCCTTCGCCATGCCGCAGGAGGAGGCGTCACCAACATGGTCACGCTGGCTCTTCGCCGCCTTCGAGCTGGACGCAAGGGCGTCCACACGGTGTTGGTTGAAAGTTCCTCTCAAGGGCGCATCTGCCACGGCCCTTAAGTTTTTTTTTTTTTTTGAGGCAACGTCATGAGGCTTTATTAAATCGTCACAATGTTTACAGGGATGGAAGATAGGTTTCCGGGATGGCCTAACCAGACACGGCGACCACCACCGAGAGATAATGCACGGCTCACTAAGTTGTGAGCTTCATAATTGGAGCTCCTAGACTCATGTTTAAAATTACAGAACTCAAAAACCGAAGAGTGAGCTATTATTTCATGTACAATTGCACCGTAGCTCGCAAGATTGTCCTTCTGTAAGTCTTCCACGACCACTTTGCAATCCGATGCAACCTCAACCCGCCTCAAATATAGATCATCCGCTAGTGCCAAGGCTTCTCTAATGGCTAGAGCTTCGAGAGTCGGTGGGTCTACAATGTTGCTGAAGCCACAAGTTGACGCGCCGATGAACATGCCTTCATGATTTCTACAAATCACTCCAATTGAGCCGAACCCTCGCCTCGATACAGCCGCATCAACGTTAATTTTGGCATTCCCCGCCGACGAGGCCAGCCACCCCCCTGGGTTGACGCGTCTCTGCGTCGTCACAGCCGGGGTTTTGGCATTGATCACCTGCAACTCCCCCAAGTAGCTAGATATGAAGGTGGCGACCGAGTGAGGAGATTGGAAGATACTCTCATGAATGGCCTTCCTCCTAGCTCCCCATATTGCCCAAAGGGACACCACCAAACGATCAAACTGCTCTTTGGTTAATATTTCATGTATAGCAAAGAGCCAATCCTTTGGGTTCTCCTCTCCTCGTTCTACCATGTGTTGTACCAAATCCTCCGGAGCCAGCGCCCATATACTCGCAGACATAGGGCATGTCATCAGTGCATGCTTCCATGTGTCCACTGCTCCACAGAGTAAGCAAGAGTTTTCGGTTGACATATGACGGTGTTGCAAAACAGTCCCAGTTGGCATAGATTGACGGGCCAATCGCCATAGAAACATCCTGAGTTTCGAGGGTACTTGGATATGCCAAATCATGGACCAGTTGTTGGTCTCACTGAACTCATATGAGGTGCCTCCCTCCTCATGCAACCATGCATCCCTGTCGTGCTTAGTCTTGAGAATCATGTGATAGGCAGACCGAACACTAAATCTCCCCCTAGGGTCATGATGCCACGCCCAAAAATCGTCAACACGACGCGTGCACAAAGGGATCTTGAGAATTGCCTCGGCGTCGAATGTAGTAAAAATCGTTTGGACCAGGCCCTCATTCCAGCTAGCCGATGTAACATCAATGAGTTGTGATACTCGGTCCGGTGGATTTTGGACGAGAGCTGTTATAGGGCGCTTGTAATTGTCTCGCGGTATCCAGTTGTGTTGCCAAATATTAGTGGATGCACCATCTCCTATTCTGCACACCAAACCTTGTTCCAAGATGTCCCGCCCGTCCAATATCGCCCTCCATATCTGTGATGGGTGGGCTCCCAGCTCAGCCTGAAGTAAAGAGCAATCCGGAAAATATTCTGCCTTGAGAATCCGGGCGCTAAGAGATGTACTGTCTGTGAGCGTACGCCATGCCTGCCTTGCTAGCAATGCAAGATTGAAGATTTCCAAGTCACGAAACCCCAAACCTCCTAAATGCTTCGGCAGAGTCATGGTATCCCATGCTACCCAACTCGACTTCCTCTTCCCTTGTTTTGAGCCCCACCAGAACTGACGAATGATTGATGTGATGCTATCACAAAGACCTCTTGGCAGACGGAAGCATGCCATCGAGTAGACTGGAATCGCTTGTGCAACCGATTTAATCAAAATTTCCTTGCCAGCCGCAGACAACGATTTCTCCATCCAACCTTTAATCTTTTCCCAAACACGGTCTCGGAGATATTTGAACGTACCATTCTTCGAGTGACCAACATCTGTTGGCATACCCAGGTAGCGCTCACTCAATGATTCATTCTGGACCTGCAAATTGTTCTTTATAGTCTCTCTCAACTGTGCCGGGCAACCCTTACTGAAGAAAATCGAAGATTTATCATTGTTGATCCTCTGTCCCGAAGCGCTACAGTAAATATCAAGTAGGTTTGACACCTAAACTGATCCTTCCCCACTGGCTTTGAATAGCAACAGGCTATCATCTGCAAACAGGAGATGGTTAACGGTAGGAGCCGTAGGAGCCACCTGAATACCTGTCGGAGACGACTGAGAACTTGATTTAAGGAGGCACGAGAGGCCCTCTGCTGCGATCAAGAACAAGTAGGGGGAGATCGGGTCTCCCTGCCGGATACCTCGTGTAGGCTTGAACGATTCTAGCCTTTCTCCATTGAAACACACCGAAAATGAGACTGAAGAAATCATGCGCATGACAATATCTATCCAGTGGCCGTCAAAACCCAATTTTGTCATGATCCCTCGCAAATAGTCCCACTCTAATCTATCATACGCCTTCATCATATCCAGTTTCAGAGCACAGAAACTGTTGGACTCTGATCTGGACCTCTTCATGAAGTGCAAACATTCATATGCGCAAATGATGTTATCAGTGATGAGCCTTCCGGGGACAAAAGCAGATTGCTCCTCCGATATTATGTCAGGTAATATCACTTTTAATCTATTGGCTATCACCTTTGAGGCTATTTTATACAAAACATTGCACAGGCTTATAGGACGAAATTGAGCAAGCACCGTAGGGGTAGTTACCTCTGGGCTCTCCTCACCGCTTACAATTCTCAGCACTATGCTTGTTACCTCGTCACCACAAACGTCCCAATGCCTCTGATAGAAATGGGCAGGAAATCCGTCAGGCCCCGGTGCTTTGGTTGGGAACATTTGGAAGAGAGCAATCTTGACTTCGTCCTTAGTATATGGAGCACATAGTTCCATGTTCATAGCTGCTGTCACCTTGCGTGGCACATGATTTAAAACAGCGTCCATGTTTTGCACCCCCTCGGAGAGATATAAGGACTGATAAAATTCATAAGCCAAAGTATTTAGCTCTCCAGGATGGGATATCTCCACTCCCAACGAATTCTGAAGTGCCTTGATCATATTTTTCTTCCTCCCGAGACTGGCTCGCAGATGAATTTTTTTTGTGTTTTTGTCTCCCGCTGAAAGCCACTCAACTCTCGCTCTCTGATGCCACATAATTTCTTCTGTATGATACATCTCTATCAACCTTTCGTTGATCTTAAGCTCTGCATGTGAAGGGTATGTCCTCAAGGGATCGTTCTTTAGTTCATCCAAGGATTTCTTCAAAGATTTTATCTACTTTCTCACACTTCCAAACGTATCACGGCTCCACCTTCCCAGGTTGCTTGAAAGGTTCTGTAGCTTCTGACGCAGCTCATCTACTGTCGCGCATGGCGGGCTTGCACCCCATCCCTAATTTATTACATCTCGAAAACTGTCATGTCTCTCCCACATTGTTTCATATCTAAAAGGACGATTGACGCGATCGTTGATTCCGGCATCCAGATTTAGCAGCAAAGGAGAGTGATCCGAAGTGACTCCCGTCAAGTGTGTTACCGATGCCAAGGGAAACATTGACAGCCAATCAGAATTCACAAGAGCTCGGTGAAGTCTACATCGTGTGTAGGTTCCTCCCGTTACTTTCTTCTCGAAGGTCCAAAATTTACCTTTATAGCCCAAAATCGAGCAGCATGCAAACATCTAAAACATCACGAAAAGCTTGGATTTGAGCATTACTCCGCTGTCCAATCCCATGATGTTCATCTGGACGTAACACTTCGTTGAAATCACCCAAACAGAGCCAAGGAAGGGTGCTCAAAGTACTGACGTTTTTCAAAGTTGTCCAAGTTTGATGCCTCAAGTGTGTCTGCGCCTCCCCGTATACACATGTCATCCTCCACTTCTCTTTGTCTGGTTCCTCGACGGATACATCAAGATGATAATCAGAATAACCAAGGATTTCAACATTTATTAAATTGTTCCAAAACAAACCTATTCCTCCACTTCTTCCTCTACTGCTTACAGCATAAGCGCTATCAAAACCCAACGTACCAGCTAATGCTTCTACCCTACCACTTTCCAACTGCGTTTCGACAATGCATAAGTGGGTAGGGGCAAAATGCCTCGCGAAATCGCGAAGCTCTCGAACTGTCGCGGCTTTGCCCGCACCCCGACAGTTCCAACAAAAAATATTCATTGGGCTCGGCGGCGCCCCTCGAAGGAGCCCGCCAATGAAGAGACGATCCTGCCAAGACCGGCACTGTTTTCCAAATCATCCTCCCCTGCATCTGTACTCATCTTGGTCCTCTTTTGGTCCTGTTTACTGCTCGGACTAGCTGGAACCTTTGAGGGAGCTGGAAGCAAGAGCATCGCTCCCTGGCTTGTGTCGCTCGTTTGCATTGTTCCCCGGCTGTATCACATGTTGCGTTTGGGCCGGCGCCCTCTTCCTGTTATTATTTGCATCATCCATAATCGTATCTGACGCACTGCCAAAACCCTCTTTCCCGTCGCCGCCCTTGTCATGATCATGGCGCGGCTCGGTTGCACGACCAGCACGACCTCCTCTCTGGCCGCCTCTACGGCCTCGACCACCTCCCGGCCCCTGTCCGGTTCTGAGAACCCAAGAAGCACGCAGATCTTTGAAAACAAAGGATGATGGAGGATGGATTCCATTGCCATGTTCTTTAAACTGATGTCCAAGCATACCACAAACCGCACACCAATCTGGAAGTTTCTTATATTTTAGCCGATATATTTGGCGCTTCCCATCCCTTATCATCGACACAGCATTCTTCAGCGACTTGTTGACATTGATCCTGATTCATACACGATGGAGATTGCCCGTGAAATCTTGTGACTGTGGCTCGGCCTATAGGACTTCTCCGACTTTTGCTGCTAAAGATGGCACAAGATGAGCGTATAAGGGCGGTACATCATGGAGCTCCAACCAAATCTCAATTGTATCCAGCAAAACCGTTGATGGTTTAGCCAATCCATCATATGGTTTGATAATAACAGCGCCCTTAAGTTCGCTCAGTTCCGGAGACCCGTTGGGCACTATCACCCCGAGGGACGTCGTGCACTTCGGGCCTAGGCCGCCTCCAGGGCGACCCCTCGCGTGCGGCATATTGCTGCCACTGGAAGAGCTCAGTGACCTCACACCGATTACTTCAGCTGGTATACGTACTAGGCTCTGCAATTATTCCTTCAATTAGCTGCTAGCTGCTGAATCTATAATCTTGGGGTTTTTTTTAGAAAAGGAGGATAACTCCCAGCCTCTGCATATAGGCGATGCATGCGACCACTTTATTAATAATTCTCACAAGACCTTACAAAGTCATACAACAGTAAGACTGAAGCCACCGTCTAAGTAGCAACTATTGCTACACCTATCCAATTGATGAAGGGGCGCTGATAGCCTAGGCCTAATACCAATCACACATCGCAGCCAAACCTAAACATCTAAGACTTGAGGTCCCAACCAGGACACCTGCCTGGTATGGGGCACCTACCAGTCCGGCGCACAACCAGGACGCCTGTCGGGTATGAGGCCGCCGCAGCCACCTGCCACGAGTCCATCTTCAGAGCTGTACTGTTGCATCTACCATGCCAGGTCTCTCTACCATCGACGCCACCACGACGCCAGACAGTGTCGTCCTCCTACGTGAGTCCATCCTCCCACATTGAATTCTGAATCCGCACTGCACCACTCCGTCAAGATCCGTCGCCATCAATGTATGGATGAAGCACCGCTCCATCAAAGAAGCCGTCCGCTTGTCCCGCGAAGCCGAGTGCACCTCCAAGAATGCCGCCCCAAGGGGGTTACGACACATGATTGCCGCCAACATCCGATCAGCTGATCTAGGGTTTCCCCCGGAGGTATTGAGTGGAGTTGGGAGCTTCACCCTCGATGATGCCTTCATGAAGGAAATTATGATAAGGGCATCGCCATCACCGGCTCCGGCCATCGACCAAAGACCAGGTTTTCACCCGGATCCGTCCCAAGAAATCCACCCAACAACCTGTACTGCACCGTCTCGACTGCCTTCAAAGTCCTAGATCCAGCTGCCTAGATCCGGCGACCAACCGCAGCAACAGTGCCACCGTGGGATCCCTGGCGCACCGGCCACTGCCTGAGTGTGCCACCACTGGAGCCTAGGAGGAGGGCTCCCACCCCGCCTCGCCAAGCCGTGAGAGTCGCCGAGAAGGATCCCGCCCGCGCGTCACCGTCTCTGATCCGAACCAATCCATAGCAGATCACCGTCGCAGATCCGCCTTGGACAGGGACTGCACCATGCCATGCCGCCACGGGAAGCCCTAGCTTCACCGACCGCCACCCACCAGGGCCGCCGCCCCAGGATCCAGACAAAACATTGCCGCTGCCACCGACCAAGTTCCGCCGCCGCCCACCGGCCAAGCCGCCGGTCACTGCATGACCATGCCAGCACAGCCAGCCGGCCGACCAACTCCGACGAAGAAGAAGGCCACCACCAACCAGCCTAGGATCGGCGCCCCAGACATCCTTGTGTTGCAGATCAAGTCCAGGAGCAGTGCACTGCCAACGGCGATTGAGATCGGTAGCACAACGAATTAGCCCAACATGAGTCAAGGCCAGATCCGCCGTTGCTGGTGCCGTCCTCCCCCGCCGCCGCCTCACCACTTCATGTCGCCGCCGATCTGCGCCACCGCCGCCGATCTGGCCGGAAAGGAGCGCCGCCTCCCAACCAGATCGAGATCCGAGGAGAAAACTACCGCCGCCGCCACGCCACAAGGTCTTGGTACTGAGCATACAATGCATTGACAATATGTAATTACACAAGGACTGAAGAGAATGCAGGCGAGCCCGACCTGAAATCATGTTGTACTTCTGTGCGTGCTCTGTCATCTCCTTAATCTGTGCGTTCTCTGTCATCTCCTTAATCTGTTATCTGCTTAATTTGGCCAGTTAGTGCTAGCTTGCTTAATGGGAGTGCACCCATCTCCTGCTGACCGCCATCACTTTTGCTACATTTTAGTTAGCTGACTTTTCATTTTGTGGTCAGTCGTTTTTCTGTTCATTGGATCGTGCTTTGAGATCTGTGTTGTTTTCATTTTTTTCTGTTTAATTCTATTGTTGGGCTGGGTTGGAAGGAATTGATTGACGTGTTGGTCTGGGCTGTCGAATCGGTACCGGGCCGACTTCTTTGTCTTGGTTGCGCCCGTTTAATTCTGGGTTGCATATCTTCTTTTTCCTTTTTTTTTCTTTCCATTATTGGGTATAATTTTGTTTTTGTGGGTTTTTGGTTGGGTGTAATTGTATACATACAAATACAATATAGCATGTGCCAAAATTTAATGATTATACAATTACTTTTGCATATTACGAGAAAATGCAATTTCGGTGCAAAGTTGTGCATAAGTTTTTGTTATAAATATTATTTCTTCTTAAAGAAAGTACCAGTGCCACTAATTCATTCTTTAAAAAATCATTATTTTGACCTTGTTTTAGTCTTTACTTCATTTTCATTCTACTTTAAGATTAATACCAATGCCACTATTCATTTGTTCTTAGATTTTTTTTTGCAAAAGTTCCACTTTTATATGATTGTTCTTGCACATTGTAAAGAAGCGCAATTTTTATGTATATTTCATGCAAATTTTGCCGGTGTTTGTTTTAGATTCGTTTTCCCATGTTTTTGTTCTTAAATGGTAATACCAATGCCGCTCATTCATTCTTCAATAGGAAATTTAATTCTTTCTTTTACGGGTATTTTTGCTTCATTTTTTATTTCTATTTTTTGTTTCTATCCATTTTTCTTTTTTCCTTTTTCTTTCCTTTATTGGTTATTTTTTGTGTAATTATATACAAACAAATACTATATAATATGTGCCAGAATTTCATGATTATATGATTATTTTTACATATTATGATAATGTGCAATTTCGGTGCAAAGTTGTGGGTAAGTTTTGTTTAATCTTCTTCTTAAAGGAAATACATTATTTCAGTTACAATAGGTGTAAATTATAGTAGAATGCGAAAAATGCATCATTATATGCTTATTCTTTGCATATTTCAAAAAGTGCAATTTCAGTGCAAATTGTGTGCAAGTTTGGTTTTTTATTAAAGGTAATACCAATGCCATTAATTCATTCTTCCCTAGAAAATTTCATTTTTCTGGTTTTTATTTTTGATTTCTTAGTATTAGTATGGGGGGAAGAAGAAGGCGGTTGGGCCTTTGAATCTTGCTCAGGTGGTGGAGAGTGGTGGAGTCGATTTGACCAAATGCCCACAAAAAATTAGGCGCCTATCAAATAATTGCCCCCATAACATGGATATGTAGTTACTCAATTTTTATGCAATGTGTGTGTGATTTATACCACTGTCTGAAAATTGCATTACTATATGCTTATTTCTGTAAATGCAATTTTCCATGTCAATCTTCTGTATTTTTCTGTCTTGTTTTATGCGTTTTTACATTTTCTTTCTTCTTTTAGGTAATAGCAATGTCCTTAATTCTATCTTTCTTAGAAAAAAATCTTTTTTGTTTTTAGTTTCGTATTAGCTTTGGTTTTAGTTTTTTTTAATGATTATGGTCAACTAGGTTCAATCTCAACTGGAAGTATGTACTAGTAATCTTTCTATACGCATGCAGTGTCTCATACCATGCACCAATCAGTGCTAGATCTAACCCTGTCTCTCATCTTATGTCCTGTAGCCAATCCCGACCGTCATACATACAAGTAAAGCTAGCCCTGTCTCTCACGACTATAAGCATATACTACGATGCAGGAAAGGCACAGGCAGCGTCAGGATCTAAATAAATGCTTCCTCTGTTTCAAGATAATTGAAGTTCTAGCATTGACATAAGTCAAACTTCATCAAATTTGACCAAGTTTGTATAAATCAGGACTGGACCGAGTATCCGAGTAGAGGAAGTTATCCCAATAGAAACCAATTAGTTCCCAAGTTGGTGCACGCGCAAAGCACTGTCATTGGCCATCAAGCTCTTCTCCCCAAGTTGCAAGCAGCCTAACAGGCTCTCCGCAATACTTAGCGACAGAACCAGTGAACTCCCATGAAATATCACTCTTTCATCGTTTCTACTGTAAGAGAAAGATATGTCCCTATCACCTTCCATTTCTAGGTAAAAATACATTTGAGCGACAAAAGAAGAATGAAAAAAGTACCCAGAATAGATATCATATGAAGGCTAGATAGAGCTCATGTGGAGCATTAAAGGAGAATATGTTGTTGCGGCATGAAGATTGATGCGAGAGGCTTTCGCCAAGATATATAGGGTGAAACTGGGAGTGCGTAGTTGGTGAAAGATGACCCTACTCATTAATCTGATGGGATTTTGGATCACATGAGAACTAAGGTGGTCCTATGACGCGTGAAAGTGAACAATGAGCGATTGTTACTTATGGTTATTTTTTTGTTTTTCTTGAGAGAAAATGTCTAAGATTTATGTTTTTGTAAAGAGAAAAGATCCCAGGGCAAAGCCCTATAGAATGCTAAAATGATTCAACGGTAATACTGTTTTACCAAATCGGATTTCCGCATTACATCATTACAAGAAGAACACGGATGATCATAGCAACAACACATAAACCCAAACAAATGCCGATCAAATGATAGAAAAGTAGGTATCATCGAAATTTGCTCCAAGACTGGATCGAGTATTTGAGAACATCAAGTTTAACACGAATATCTTGCACCTGTCCCATTTGGAGTAAATAGCAAAAAACTACAACATTACAAGCTAGGGTTACAAAAAAAACTACTTTTTTAATTTCTCAAAACTCTACCAAAAAATTGGTTGGCTATTCCAAAAAAAAAAACCTAGTTGCTGAAGCGTTAGGTTTTAACCGCGTTTATGACCACATGTCGGTCACCGTTATATTGGACCATTAGTTGACTGTTATGAGATGTGGATCCCACATGTCGGTCCCTAACAAAATATAAAAAGCAAACAAGTCCCTGTAAGGTTTTTAAAAAAGCAATCGGGTCCCTATTAGTTTTGGAAAAAAAGCAATCGGGTCCATGTGCTCCTGGGCCTCACTCTGTCTCACTCCAGTCAGCCGTCGCCATGGACGGAAGCAGCTGCCGCTGCATGCTGCTGCTGTTCCTTGCCGGCGCTGCTCCCCGCCACCGCTCTCCCGCGCCACTACTGCTACCCGCCGCTGCAGCTACTGCTGCACGCTGGTGCTAGTCGCCGCGGCCGATGCTACCCGCGGCCGTTGTGGCTGCTCGCCACTCCTTGCCACTGCAGCAGCTACGACATTGTGGCCGGTCCTTATTGGAGCTCTCATGAGAGAAGATAAAAGAAGGAAGAAAGAGCTGGCATGTGGGTCCCACATATCAGTTAACGATCAAATAAACAGTCAACAAACGGTTTAGTATGGAACGGGCCCGACCTATCAGAATCCGGATCAATTCTAAAGAATGTGGTAACTTGGGTTTTTTGGAACAGCCAACCAATTTTGTGCTAGCATTTTTAGAAATTAAAATGTTGTAGTTTTTTGTAACCCTAACACGTAATGTGGTAGTTTTTTGCTATTTACTCATCCCCTTATTAGTTTGCCAACACTCTGCGCCGGCGCGCCGGCCGAAACTTTCGGCCGGTCGGACGTGCACCCCCCGATTAACTTAAACGCAGCCGTTCGATTGCCTCCTCTATCCAAACAAACAACTTCCTTCTAAAAGGCGACTCTGATCCAGCGAGGCACGGCTCACCTTGCGGCCGCCATCGAAGCACCTGCCGTCAGCGTCACGAATCCCGGCCAGGCGCTCGAAGCTCCCCAGACTTGCCTCGCCATCGACGCTCGCCGCCGTTGTCGGTCGCCGTCGTTGCCGGTCGCCTTTTTGAGCTGCTGGTTCCAGCTCCGCTACACGCCGGTAGCAGCTCCCCCACACTTCCTCCTTGACCTTTGCAGCAATCATGGGTAGCCGCCGCCGGCCGCGGCACCGCTGCTCGTCGGTGACAGCTCCTCTGCCATTGGGCCCCCCGGTTGCAACGTTGATGGAGGTGACAGAGTAACTCGCAAAAACCACTATACGTGGTTCCAGCAAAAAATTGTGTCGGTTGTAGCATTTCATGTCACTAGTTGTAGCTCGCCGTGCGCCAGTCGTAGCATGATCTTCTCTGGTTCCAGCAAAAAGAGACGGTTGTAACAAAATGGTGTTGTGGGTTCCAGCAGGTGGTCGTCGTCATTGTAGCATTCTCGACGTTGCCGCCTCTGGTTTTGTGGCCGTTGCGCCACCATGGTGATCGCGGACACCGCCCATAGTAGCAAAACATTATGTCATTTCCAGCATCTAGCGAGAGCGGTTGCAGCATCTGTGGGCACGTGGTCTTCATGGACACCACGGTCACCGCCGTAGTAACAAAAACATATGCCCGTTGTAGCACTTTGAATCGTCGGTCGTAGCATATTTGGACGCCGGACGCACCAACACTCGCACGCGGTTCCAGCATGGCCGGGCAATGGTTCCAGCATGGCTCCGCCGTCGTAGCTTGTCGGCATCGCTGGTCATAGTAAAAATGTCGACATGCCCTTTGTAGATCCCTGCGTTGCCGGTTCCAGCTTTCAGCTTGAAGGTTGCAGCATCTCACATGTCGGCCACTCAAGCACGCTGGCCGCAAATTCCCCTAGAGATGTTGTTGTAGCATTTACACTCCCTGGTTCCAGCATTTCAAACAACGGTTGTAGGAAAACATCACCGGCAGGATGCCATGGGTGCCGCCGTTGTAGCATTCTCATTCTCCCGTTCCAGCACCGCCGTTAGCCGGTTCCAGCAATTTAGAAGGCCGGTTGTAGCATCTACAAGTGCCGGTTCCAGCATTTTCCATGGCCGGTTTCAGCACTGCCATGGCCGCTTCTAGCATTGCCATGACCGCTTCCAAATATCTTCTATGGGAGGTTGTAGCAACCACAAATGCCGTTTGCAGCTCGCCTTCTTGCTGGTTCCAGCTTGCCGCGGTGCCGGTTGCAGTATCCGCGGACGGGCGTAGTCACCGCGCTCCTGGCATTCGGCGGTTCGTGGTCACCATGGTTCCAGCATATGTACAGCATGGTTCCAGCATATGTACAGCATGGTTCCAGCATCTAGAAAATGCGGTTGCAGCACTCGTAGGCGTGGTCGCCGTGGTTCCAGCATCTAGAAAATGCGGTTGCAGCACTCGTAGGCGTGGTCGCCGTGGTTCCAGCATTTAGAAAATGCGGTTGCAGCACTCGTAGGCGTGGTCGCTGTGGTTCCAGCATCCGAGAAACACCCTTCCAGCATTCTGTAACTATGGCTCTAGCATCCTCACATCAAGGTTGCAGCTCACTACCTTGCTGGACACAGCTCGGCGCCGTGCGAGGTGCGGGCGTGCGGCTATGTAGGGCTCGCATTGCAGCTGGCCAGTGTGTCAGATGCAGCTCCATCAGCTGCTGGTTGCAGCTCGCCGCCGTTCATGTAGAAGATGGTGACCATGCGACCACCGCACAGAAAAAGGGGTGTGTGGCCAACGGCCATAGTCAGGACCTTGGTCGTGGCTCTTGGTGGAGAAGGCGAGTTAGAACAAGATGCTCTTGCCGCTCACCAGGACCTTGGCCATGGCTCCCTTCGACGGCAACGACGGACGCAGTGGCGAGCTGCTGGGTGGTCGATAGAGAGAAAAAGGAAAAGGACCAGTACGCGGTAGGTGGAGGCGTGTGCAGGGATAAGAAACGAAAGGTCGAGCCGTTGAGCGATGGGACTGGAAGAGCTGCGCGTGAGAACAAGGAAAGATAAAAAAGAGTGTTGCGTGAGCGAGCGAGTCGGACCGGCCGAAGCTTCGGCCGGTCGACCGACTAGAAACGTTTCCCTTATTAGTTTGAATAACACATGCTTCGATGAACTAGTAAATGGTTTTTCCTGCGCATATTTCATATTGCCCAATATAATGCATGCCTCTAGCATGAACGTACAGACTTCTTCAAACGGCCGGGCTGCTTTGTACATCTCTGCCCAGTTATTGTTTTCCCACCGAGATAGATTTCTAATGACGAGATGAGCAATTAATGTTCAAGCCATAAAACAGATTCCCCTGGAGATCTCATCGGTGCTATAACTTTTGGTTTCCATATGATATCTTCATTAGCACCAACCGTGTTGTTGTAATCTTTCCAATGCCTTCCATGCCTAAGAAAGTTGCAGAAACCAAACTAAACGAGGGATCATGAGGAAAGATTTGGGATAAGTGTTGATGCATAAAGTTATGTATGGTGAAGGAGGAGTTTAATGGTACAATATATAAAGAAATGATCGTGATGCTTACTTGCTTAGTTGTTCACACTTAATAAAGGAGGCATATGGAGAAGTACACATAAGGTGGGTGACATAGACAGTGGCAGAGATCACAATATGTATGGTGATAGTGACAACTCCAAGACTTGAACAATATCTACACTCATATGGCTAACTAAATGCACAACATAACATTAGAAATGATGCTAAAGAACATTAAAACAACCAAGCTACTGTTCTTGAACTCTTGATTGTACCTACAACAGAAGTCACAATAAGGCACTTGATGAGGTCATCACTCAAGAGTAAATGAAACTTTGCAAGGATTTCCAACCAATACTTTGCAGCAGGTAGTAGGTTAAACTTCAAAGCTAAAATTACATCTTCTCTGCCCCAAAAGAAAATAAGAAATCATGTACGAAGCAACCACATTGCAACAACAACACGCAAAGATATATTCAATCAGGGAAACTACTAATTAACTAGTTGCAGGCAACAATAAGCAAACGTTTTACTCCTGGACAATCATGTCTGCCCAATGAGGGAACTCAATGAGGCATTGGCTTAGATGGCCGCCCCTCTATCTAGTGTACCTGAAAATGTGGCGTTGGAGCAAGCCATCTTATTGCCAAGCTGGTGCACACATGAACCACTGTCGAAGCTCGTTGCCCAAGTTGACAATGGCCTAGCAGGCTCTCCACACAAACACTCGAGAAATTAGTATTCCGTCATTTCTACAGTGAGAGCAGGATATATCCCTAACGTCTCCCATTTCTAGGCAAATATATGTTCGAACAGCAAAGAGAATGAGAAAAGGGCCAATGGAAAGAGATCAAATGAAGCCTAGCTAGAGATTCTGTAGAGCACCAAAGGAGAAGATGTTCTTGCAGCATGAAGATTGATGCATGAGAGGCTTTTGCCAAGATATATAGGGTGGAGAACTGGGAGAATGTACTGGGTGAAAGATGACCCTGCTCATTGAGATGAGATGGGCTTTCAGATCACATGAGAACTAAGGTGGTCCTACAACGTGTGAAAAGCGGCGCCATTACTTATGACGGTTGTTTTTTGTTTTTCTTGAGAGGAACAATATATGATTTATGTTTTTCTGGAGGTGGTCCTAAGACGTGCGAAAAGTGAACAATGTGCTATTGTTACTTATCACAGGTTTTGTTTCTATAGAGAAAGTGTCTAAGATTTATATTTTTCTAAAGAGAAAAGATCCAAGGACAAAGCCCTACAGAATGCTAAAAGGATTCAGCGGTAATACCGTTTTAAAAAACTGGATTTCTGCATTACATCATTACAACAAGAACACGGATGATCACAGCCACAACACCAAAACCAAAACAAATGCCGATCAAATGATAGAAAAGTAGATATCATCGGAATTTGCTCCAGGACTGGATCGTGTATTCGAGAACATCAAGTTTAACATGAATGTGCTGCACCTCTCCCCTTTGTTTGAATAACACATACTTCGATGAACTAGTAAATGGTTTTGCCTACGCATATTTCATCTTGCCCAATAGAATGCATGCCTCTAGCACAAACATATGGACTTCTTCGAGCAGGCTGTTTTGTACAAATCGGTCCACCTATTGTTTTCCCACCGAGATAGATTTCAATTGGTGAGATGAGCAATTAATGTTCAAGCCATGAAACTGATTCCCCTGGAGATCTCATCAGCACTATAAGGTTTCGATTTCCATATGATAATTAGCGCCCACCGTGTTGTTGTAATCTTCCCAATGCCTTCCAAGCCTAAATAAGCTGCAGAAACCAAACAAAAAGAGGGATATGGGGGCAAAGTATTAGGATAAGTGTAGATGCATAAAGTTATGCTGAAGGAGAAGTTTAGTGGTACAATATATAAAGAAACGATTCCCATGCTTTGCTCTCAACAGATAATAAGGGAGGCATATGAAAAAGTACACATAAGGTTTAGGGTCATTCTTCGTTTATGGTTCTCTCTACAACGTGTGGAGAATCAAGGCCTATTTACGGAGGTGTGTACACGATTGGAGGATACGGCGAGGGATACTTTTACCCAACATGGGTGGCAGCATGATCTTAGGATTGGCCCACCTCCGCTTTAGGCGTTATACATACTCTGTTTCTTTGTATTTCGCCTTCTTAATTTTCGTTTGTGTGAGAGAACTTGTTTGGCTGTGTGCATCATAGTTATGCAGAGGCCGGGTGTAATGCTTAAACCTTTTAAGTAATAAAGCACCCCTTTTCGAAAGCTACTGTACCTGAACTCTTGATTGTACCTACAGCATATGAAGTCACGATAAGGCACTTGGTGTGGTCATCACTCAAGAGTAAATAAAACTTTGCAAGGATTTCCTGCCAATATTTTGCAACAGGTAGTAGGTTAAACTTCAAAGCTAAAATTACATTTTGTATGACCGAAAAGAGCAACCAATACATTGCAAATAGCAAACGTATATTACATATTATAGCTCGTGGTGTTCATGGATCAGCTTACATAACATATATGTAGTCAGACAGAGCATCAACAAGACACAATGATATATATTCAACCGGGGTATCATCGATAGTACTTACTAATTAACTAGCTAGTTGCATGTAACGATAGGCAAACGTGTTTTACTCCTGGACGATCCCGTCTGCCCAATGAGGGTCGCCCTGATCTTTCACGACATAGTTGTCGTCGTCTGAGTCGAGGAAGACGAGCCCGCCGAAGTCGATCTTGTCCCACGCCTCCTTGAGCAGCAGCTTCCTCTTCTCTCTCTCGACGAAGTCCTCCTCATCCATCTCCATGTAGCCCTTGGCCACGTTCCCGTCCCTTACCCCCTTGCCCTTCCCTCCCCATCTCTCCATTGGCCTGTCAGGCACCATTGCTTATCAGCGCCGCACGCGTCAGATCCCCTGATGCGGTTCGTCCTGATCCGTGATGTAGGCTCCTCCTACCGGCGGATTTTGCCGGCGCGTCTCGGTCCGTGAAGGGCGGCGGGCTGCAACCATCGGTGTCCGCTCTCTAATCCAGTAAAGGTTGGCAATGGTGTGCTCTTTTACTCGGCTGCGTGCTATGGCATGGCAGTGCAACACCGGGGAAGGCCAAAAAGGCTACAGCGGTCCGGGGCGTCGTGCATGGGCGCTTATTTTGCCCTTTCAGGTCGCAGATCCGACGGGCTAGTCCCCTGATCATGGTCGGCTGCTGCAAGGATGGCGCTTGGTGTTGACCACTTCAGTGGACATAGGCTGGGGCCGTGGGTGCTACAGCCCGCGGGATGCGGTGCTCTGGTTCTTGACAAGCGAACAGATCAGCCCTTCATGCTCTAGATCTGGTCATGTCAGCCCTATGCCGACAGGTCTTGGAAGGGATCTCTCTAGTAAGGTTGCAGTCTACGGTGAGGAGCTTTGGCATCGGTGTTGGTCATGGTAACCACTTCGGCCAACTGCAGCGACCTTCTTGTTGATTGCGATGACCATTCAGAGTTCTTTGTGAGGGTTACCCTCTTCAGATCCAGTGGTTGCCTTCAGAGGTGAGATGCAGTCTATAATTGACGGCTTGACGCAAAGGATATGGTTGTGCAGTGGTGGCGGCGGAGTTTCTAACCGAGCGCATGCAGCTGTTAGGATTTTGGAAAAGTGGTGGCGACAACATGCAATTGACTCCGATGATGGTACTTCTCAAGTACCCAGTCTCGAGCTCCGGGGTGAAAACCTAGGTTTGACCCGAGTTGGCTATACCTGGCAATGGCGATGTTTTTTGCATCGTTATCTTGTTGAAGACGTTGCTCGGATATGCTACCTAGACTCCGGCTTTTGGTGGTTGGATCCGGTGACGGTGGTACTCGAGCACCGCTCCCTTCCAGAAGGCATTGCTGTTGAAGAAGCTCGTTGTCCTTGTGGTGTTATGAGATAGTTGGTGTGGATATGGTCTTTGTTATAGTTTGCCGATGGAAGATTTGGTCGTTTTGGGGTTTCTTCTTTTTCCTCGCTTAGGCATAGCTTTGGTCTTATGACTTTGCTATTTGTTGATTTGAGTTTTTTGTGTGTGTGCGTGTTGTTGATGGCTGTGTGCATCCTAATTATGCAGAGGCCGGATGTGTGCTCATTATATTTGTATTCACTTGATGCTTTGTTTTTGGTTAATAAAATCCATCCTTTGTCGAAAAAAATGTACTCTCGCTTCACCTCCTCCTGAAACTCAAGGCACTTGGCCACAACCTTCTTGTCCTCTGCGGTGTCGCTCTTGCGTGGCTCGTCCTTCATGGACAGGATCGTCATGATCTCCTCGTACGGTAGGAGACGCTTGCCTGCAGTCGGCGCCGCCTGCGGCAGCCCCTTGCTCCTTGTCTTCTTCTTCTTCTTGGTCATCCGGTCGATCGCTGGGGCTTTCCCCACGATAGCCCTCTCCGAGCCGGAGCCGGAGACCACATACGTTGCCTTATTCCTGCCAGCACGCTTTACGCCGACCACCTGTTCTCACCCGCCAGCCTCCACGAAGCCTCGTCGCTCGCCATCGACGAGATCAGCGATTTTGATCCCAAGCCGGTGGATTTTGTGGCGCTTTGGATGCGTTTGGAAGTGGCCAAGTGGGGGAGAGGAGGCGACGGCGGTTCCTCTATAAGGATGATGGAACCCTACCCTAGACTTGATAGAGCTCCGAGTCGGATTCCATCGTGATTCATGATTCGACGCACTAGTCGAACTTCGATTCAGTCAGAAAGCCAGTTTCAGAGTGTCAATGTTAACCTCCACGTATCTGCAGTTTCAGTCTCGGCCGCCTCTGCCCGACGAGGGCAGCTCGTCCGGGTGGTCCGGCACTCCGGCGTCTCACTGGCACTGCATCGCGCGTCCAGCTAGCTGAATTCAGCGATTGTACTGCTGACAGAATACATAAGAAGTGCGTACGCGGTACGCACACATTCATTCAAATCATATCATACCGGCAGTGACTGCTCCGGTCCGGCGTGCGTGCGCGGTGACTGCTACACCGCGGCGGCAGTGCAAAAAATGGCGTGGCTCTCCAGGCTTCTCTCCCCTTTCCTGAACCTGTTGAGTCATCGACCACGCTGGTGGCTGGTCTGACGCCAACTTCGCCCCTGAGACTGCCAACCTGTGGTAGGTGATGAGGACTACAACGTCGACACCACGGCTGCTGTTGCTCCGATTCGCGCCATATGCGGTGGGCCGGTGGCCTGCAGTCTGGACCACACCACAACGCGGACCCCAAGGAGACGACCCCGTGGCGTCTTGCCTACTGATGAATTGAAGTGCGCATGTACCCTTCACCAAGTCGAGCGCAGGAGGCGGCGTCACCAACACTGTCACGCTGGCTGTTCGTCGCCCTCGAGCTGGACGCAAGGACGCCCACAAGGTGTTCGTTGAAAGTTCCTCTCAGGGGCGCATCTGTGATGGCCCTCGAGTTCGCTCAATTCCGGAGACCCGCCGCCATGACGACCCCTCGGGTATGCACATTGCTGCCGCTGGAAGAACTCAGTGGCCTCACCACAGATTACTTCAGCTGGTATACGTACTAGGCTCTGTAACTCACTTAGATGCTATCTGCTTCTCCTATACTTCTTGGTACTGAGCGTGCAATGCGTTGACAATGTGTAATTACACAAGGACTGAACAGAATGCAGTTGAGTCCAACCTGAAATCATGTTGTACTTCTGTGCGTGTTGTCATCTCCTTAGAACATCTTCAACACGCGCGGGGTACTGAGGCGCGCTTTTTTTTTTTTGCAGTGCCGAAATAGCGATTTTGCACGCGGGAGCGACCAAGAGGTTTTTGAGATGCACAAAACCACGACGCCAATGCGGCGTCCCCACCTGCAGCAGCCCACATGCGCAATCCGCCTCCTCAAATTTGCAGCCCGGCAGCCCGCGCGTACACCCGTGCGCTAAAGTTTTTTGTGTGCGCTCTATTTTATAGCGTCCGCTGGAGCGCTGTTTTTTTGTCTCCGGTGCACAAAAACGATGATTTTAACGCGTGAGGCATTTTTTAGGGCGCCTGTTGGAGATGCTCTTTAGTTGGCCAGTTGTTGCTTGCTTGCTTCATGGGAGTGCACCCATCTTCTGTACAAGTAAAGCTAGCCGTCTCTCACTGCCATGAACATATACGCTTCATTGTCAAATTTCGGTTTTTTTCCCGGAAAGACACAAGCAGAGTCAGGATCTAAATTAATACTCCCTCTGTTTCAAAATAATTGAAGTTCTAGGATTAACATAAATCAAACTTCATTAAGTTTGAGTGTTTGACCAAGTTGGTATGAACAAGGACTAGGCCGAGTATACGAGTGGAGGAAGTTATCCCAATAGAAACCAGTTTGCTCCCAAGTTGGTGCACGCGTGAAGCACTGGCGAGGCTCATCGAGGTCTTCGTAAGTTGCCAGCAGCCTAACAGGCTCTCCGCAATAGTTAGAGATAGGACCAGTGGACAACTGAGAAATGCCAATCTTTCTTCGTTTCTACTGTAAGAGCACGATATATCCCTATCACCTCCCATTTCTAGGTAAATATACATTTGAGCAGCAAAGAAGAATGAAAAAAAGTACCAGGCAACATATATCATCTAAAGCCCGGGTATAGCTCATGTGGAGCATCACAAGAGAAGATTGATGCATCAGAGGGTTTTGCCAAGATATATAGGGTGGGAATGGGAGTATGTAGTGGGTGAAATATGACCCTACTCATTAATGTGATGTCATTTTTCTTTTGAAACAAGGTAAAAGATTCGCCATTTTGATTAATTAAGGGAGAAGGTTTAGATATATTCCCGCAACACAGGGAAGAAAACAACTACTCTCATGGCATTACATTATTCAAGTGTTTCGTGCCCGTTAACACCCAAAAATAGGCCTCCTCCTTGATCCTCCCGAGAATCACCATGGTGAGTATGGCAGTATTGCGGAAAACTCTTGCGTTGTGTTCCTTTCAAATCTCCCAAAAAACATCATCAACGAAGTGAGAGCTTTCCAGTGTGGTCTTGTATTGTTCACTGTATCGGTTGACCAACCTATCACAGAGGTGGCATTTGCCCAAGCCAAAGCAGAGAAATCCAAGAGGTCGAGCCAGTTAGCGATATCAGTCCAAATACGGGTCGTGAAACTTTGGGCAAGAAGGTGCACATGGGACTCAGGAGCATGTTTGCGAAGAGGGCAACAACCGTAGTTTGGCCATCCATGGCGACGTAGTTTATCAGCCTTCCAAATCCTGTTTTGTTAGACCAACCAAGCGAAGAACTTGCTTTTGGGGGGAGGGGGGCTACCCTTCCAAATGGTTGTTAGCATGGTCGTGGCGGTAAGATCCTCAAATTGCGTCTAGTAAGTCAAGGACACAGAGTACACACCATCGATAGAGGTCTTCCATGTAATTGAATTGTGAACCCCGTTTGTGAGGGTGATGTCAGCGAGCCTTTCCCATAGCATAACCACTTCCTGGATGTGTGCGAGGCAGATGCACGGCTGGGTATTAATTTGGGTAATCCAATTGTTACGTGATGGTATTTTGGATCACATGAGAACTAAGGTGGTCCCTTGACGTGCGAAAAGTGAACAATGTGGTATTGTTACTTATCATGGTTTTTTTTCTTGAGAGAAAATATCTAAGATTTATGTTTTTCCAAAGAGAAAAGATCCAAGGAACAAAGCCCTACAGAATGCTAAAAGGATTCAGCATTACATCAATACAACACCAGCATGGTTGATCACAGCCACAACCCCAAAATGAAAACAAATGCCCATCAAATGATAGAAGAGTTAATATCATCGGAATTTGCCCCAAGACTGGATTGAGTATTCGAGAACATCAAGTTTAAAATGAATTTCCTGCACCTCTCCCCTTTGTTTGAATAACACATGCTTTGATGAAGTAGTAAATGGTTTTGCCTGCATTTATTTCATATTTCCCAATAGAATGCATGCCTCTAGCACAAACATACGTACTTCTTCTATAAAATTGATTCCCCTGGAGATCTCATCGGTGCTATACGGTTTTCGTTTCCATATGATATCGTTCTTAGTGCCTACCCTGTTGTTGTAAACTTTCCAATGCCTAAGTAAGTTGCAGAAACCAAATTAAATGAGGGATCATGAGGGCAATGGTTTGGGATAAGCGTAGACGCATACAATTATGGTGAAGGAGGAGTTTAGTGTTACAATTATAAAAAAACGAGTCCCATGCTTAGCTATAAGCAGATAATATGGGAGGCATATGGCGGAGCCTCGACCTTGTTCTGGTTCGATCGTTGGCTAGGGGACTCCCCCCCTGGCTGCGCGATTCCCAGAATTATTTGCCATTGCGGCCGACCCTCGGGTCTCTGTCGAAACGACCCTTATCGACTTAGGGCGGCTCGCCTTCCGGCGACCTTTTGCCCCCCTTGAGGTGGCCGCCTGGGACTCCCTCCTCCAAGACATCACCCTTATGCCGATGAATGTTGAGGAGGATCAGGATGCTGTCTCCTGGCACCTTGAGCCCTCTGGCCGTTTCTCCACAAAGCCCCTGTATGGTGCAATTGCGCCATCTACGAACCCCGAACCCTTTAGCCTGATCTGGGACATCCGCCTACCTCTGAAGATCCGGATTTTCCTGTGGCAATGGATCCGTGGATGCCTCCCTTATGGGGTTGAAGTCCTCAAGCGTAATGGCCCGGGCGATGGGATGTGCCCCCTCTGTGGCACGGTAGAGGATGCTAACCACATCTTTTTTCCGTGCCACTCGGCCCAGTTCCTTCGGGCCTGCTTTCGCGAAACAGTTGGCGGACAGTGGTGTAATACCAACTTCCCCGACCTGCTGGCGGAGCTCAACGCATCCCCCCTCTCGCTACCGTCATATTAAATGGTTGTGCGTTGGGGTTCTTGCCTGGACGCTTTGCAACATTCGCAATAAGCTCGTTATTCAGAAGGTCCCCCTCCGACGTGCGACTGACGCTATCTTCAAATCGTGTGGTTACCTGCAGCTTTGGCGACCGCTTAGCCGCCCCCAGGACCGGGACGTCATCACCACCCTCCTCTCCGATCTCCGCTCGATGGCGCTCCGCGTGGCTCCCCCGATGCCGCCTCCACCCCCTGAGCCTGACTAGTTCCCCTGGCGGCTCTGTGGTGTGTGTATTTTTTGTTATGCTGTGCCCTCAGCTTTGACCCTTACGTCTTTCGTGTTCATGTGGACGTTCCGTGTGTTTGTGTGTGAGTCTGTGTTGGACCTTGTTGGATGCTTTTTGTGCGGTTGACTTTATAATATAAAGCGGGGCGTAAAGCCTTTTTCGGTAAGTACACATAAGGGGGTGACATATACAGTGGCAGAGATCACAAAACGTATGATGATTGTGACAATTCCAAGATATGCACAATATCTGCACTCGTATGGCTAACCAAATGCATAGCATAACATTACAAATGATGCAAAAGAACATTAAAACAATATGGCTATACTAAACTCTTGATTGCACCTACAACATATGAAGTCACAATGAGGCATCTGATGAGGTCATTACTCAAGAGTAAATAAAGCTTTGCAAGGATTTTCGACCAATATTTTGCAACAGGTAGTAGGTTAAACTTCAAAGCTAAAGTTACATCTTCTCTACCCCAAAAGAAAATAATAAATCAGGTAGGAAGCAACCACCTTGCAATAGCAAAGTACTTAATATTATATTATGGGAACGTTGTAGCTGACGTCGAGTGCGCTGCAGCCCTCTATCCTATCCGTTCAGCTTCTTAGAGATTCATGCTTGTGAAAACACCTTTTGAAGCCACACATGGTTCTTAGCATTAATACACCAGTTTAGTACTAGAAGTCTAGGCAGGCAGTAGGGGTAGCTGGTACATTTCTAGGTAGTAGCCTGCTGGGTGCACAATGGCTGGTCGTTTTATTTTCTCACATGCATTGCTGCCTCCACTGGCCATATTTGCTGTTTTGACCATTTTGTCAAAGTTCAGCACGACCTCATTTTGTAAAAATTTCGGGATCTGACCCTTTTTTCTACTGTGGTTGTCTTTGACGGGATTACACCACCTACCGCCGAGATCAATGATGGTAAAACTTAACTGCGTCGTCACGTCCATTTAACGTGAAAATACCCTAATACCAAGGACATTGGCTTCCATGCGTACTTTATCTTTTTTTTATGCTCTGTGTACCTAGCAGAACTGCTAGTAATAGTCGCAGCAGGCCGGGCCTGCATCTTGCGAGAATGTATCCTGTGCAACGGGCGGACTCGTGCACCAGATGCTCCGAACAATTCTGCGCCACTGGATTGAAAATTGATGGGCGGGATGTTATCATCAGGTGGCTGCCGGTATATTTTACAGAGTGGACCTTGCAAAATCAGTTAACTGTGCAAAACAGTTCCTACAAACCCATCGTCTCCTTCCTTTTCTCTGTTCCTTTTCTGTACCGCAATTTGTGAGCTAGGGTTAACCATTTGCTCCATCGCCACTCTCTCCCCATCTGTCAGACCACCCTACCTAGTTCTAGCACCGGTGGCCCTCCTATCCTCTGAAACGACCTCACGCAGCAGCCATCGTCATTGCCGCCAGGAGCATGTAAATGTAGCGCCACCGTGCTGTAGGTCCAGTCAACATTTTTCTGGCTGATTGATGATCGTGCTTGCACTATGGCCAACCTCTGGCTATTGTTATTTTTTCAACTGTTTGTGAACTAAGTCTGATGCTTGCTGCTGTGCTCGCATCTGAGAAATCACGCTCTTTGTGCACTTGTTATTACATTCTAATAAAATGAAACCAAGGGGTGTGCCCTTTTTCTCTAAAAAGAGTATGATTCTTCAGTTGACCTATAACAATTTCGGGTCATCTGTACTCCTCTGCTTTTAAAATTTTATGTACCATATAAGCTTGCTGGAATAAAGAACATGCATTAAGGTCAAGATCCGCTAATTTGAGTGAATTGCAGAAAACCACCACATTTGAGGCTTATCTTGCAGAAAACCACCTGGTCGCTAATCATTTGCAAAAGCCACCGCGGATTCAGTAAAAGTGCTGCAAAAAGCACTGAACATGTGGTTTAGCCCGTTTAACCATTTTCTGACTAGTGGGACTGGACTGTAAGGAGCTGATTTGGCAACAAATTGACATATACCTCCCTGGATCTTATA
>NC_057807.1:44934357-44965041 GCF_018294505.1 Triticum aestivum
GGCATCTCCTTCCTCTCGTCGGGAAGAAGCAGGACGGCGGCAGTTGGGCGGAGCTGCAGGCGAGGAACGGCAGCGGCCGCCGCCGCCTTGAGGCCTCGTCTGCTCGGCGCCTCCGGCAAGCTGATGCCCGCAACCAGCAGGCCCCTCGCGCCGCCGTCCCCTGCCTCCACTTCTTCTCCTTTCTTCTCTCTTGTTCTCTGCAGGAAGCCTCCATGGATGGATGGAGCTCCAGCGCGCCGCCTAGCTTGCCTACACCCCCACCTCCGGCCACCTTCGCTCGCCGCCGTCCCGTTCCCGTCCAGAAGCGAGGACAACGGCGCTCGGAGCGCAAGCCTGCGGCCCATGGCCGTCTCCGTTTGCCGCCTGCAGGGCACCTCCTGTGGCGGCCTTGAGCGCCGCCGCGACGGCCTCGTGCAGAAGACAACGAGCGAGGCGCCCTCCCTCCTCCCGCTTATTGTCGATGGTGGAGTCCATCGAGGGCATGCACGCCATCTGGGAGCTCACCGCGGCGCTAGACAAGGAGTCCTATTTGTAGTCCACGGCTGCCATTGCCGCCGGAGAACTTCCGGCTGCCATCCCAGCGTTGCCCCGGCTGCGTCGAGCTGTCCAAGGGCGTCGCCCCGCGTGCTACAGAGAAGGAGGCGCGCCGCCGTCCCAGCGCTGCCCCAGCTGGTCGCTGAGCAGTGTGGCTCCCAGACGAGTCGGGGTCGTAGAGGAGGGCGCGGCCGTGTGGTCCATAGCTTGCCGAAGCTTCAAAGTGCGACCCGGGCGCGCCGAGCAGGAGGCCAAGGCGCTGTGCCGCGGGCACGCCGAGCAGGAGGCCGTGGGGCTGTGCCGCAGGCGCGCCGACCTGCTCGCGGTCACCGCCCACCACCGCGACACGCTCGGGGGCGCGCACGCCGCGCTCGACTGCTCGCTCATGTCCATCTCCTGCCTGCTCCACCTCCTCCTCGTCTCCAAGTCCGCCCTGCCGGGGCTCACGCTCCCTGCCACGGCATCCCGATGGTCAGCAGGGTCAGGGCGTCGCCGTGTCGGCCGAGCTCGCGCTGCTCCACAGGGAAGGGGTTGATTGCTTTTCTTTGTTAGATATAGGGGTGTGTGTGTTAATTGTTTGCTGAGTCAGATCCTTACACCCGGGTCCCACTTGTCGGAAACGCCCTCAACCGGGCCAAATTACATGTTCAGTGCAATCTGCAACACTTTTACTGAATCCGCGGTGGCTTTTGCAAATGATTAGCGACCAGGTTGTTTTCTGCAAGATAAACCCCAAATGTGGTGGTTTCTTGCAATTCACTCCCGGTAATCTGGTACACAAATCCTTTTTTGTAACGGCAACAAGTAAGAGCTTTTTTTGTTGTTGTTGTAATCAGCACTCGCCAATGCTTTTAGGAGTAAGATCCATGATCTGGCATGCAAATCTTATGCAGTATAGATACTATGGCATTTGTAGCCTAACTGGACCAGGGACTCTCGGGTTTGAGAATCACTCGGAAATTTGCACTTATGCTTGAAGATGTGTTGAAGTAGTTTCATTCCAGTTAAAGTTGTCTCGTAGATCCCTAAAAAAAGCTGTCTCGTAGAAGTTCAATCAAATTAGGATGTTAACAGAGAAAACTCCAAAAAAAATTTACAAGATCACTGCTAACTTTATGTACATTACTGTCATATAGACAACTTTGTATACATTGCATATACAAACCGGTTCAAACATTGTGTACATAAGGAAAAGTATGTCCAACTCTTTTATCTGCTATTGTTCCTCCACACGTACATTAATCAGCTAGTGAGCATTGTCTACTGAAGTATCCGGAAAGCATTATCTGTTCACTTTAGGGAATAGACTGAGCAGCATGCAGCTCTCCCGATCATCTGAAAGAGACATTTTTGTGTTGCCAAAATACATAAAGTTGATGCAAAATTAGAAGGTAGAACACTAACTTGTACAACCAACTTTCTTTTCTGTAGACGAGCATGCGGCTGCACCTGCAGAGATAAGACCTGAAAAGCATGAATATCTATTTTCAGGTCATATCCAACAGAAGATCAAATTTTATGATATGGTTGGATAAGGTTAAGCTTTATGCTGCAGAGAATTTCAGCGATGTTAGTTAAGATTTTTGCACCAGATCATGGAGCTTAATCCTAATATCATTTGTTTGTTTGATTATAAAGAACTTGTTCTTATTTTCTGCCATTTGTTCAAGATTTTCTTGACCTCATTATGAACTTTTTCTTATCTGCGGCCAATCGTTCAAGAATTTATTGGCTCACGAATACGAGAAGTTCAACGATATCGACTGTAAACAGTAATCAGGAATGATTATTCTTAGCTCTTTTTTCGCTGCTCCTACGGAATAAATATGCACTCACTATCTGAATAAAGAAAGCAACGCAGCATATTAGAAATTTGCGGCGGCGTTGAATCTTAGCTTGCAACAACGGTGGTGGTGCCAAACCAAGAGCGTGCACCGTCGGTTGTGCCAAGCCGTAGCCAGCACTGTCATGGAGAGGGATAGATTGTGAAGATAGAGGGAAGAGGAATTTGCAGCGGCGTAGGAGTTGTGCTGAAGAGAGCTCACACTGTCCTAAATCGCTTGGTACAGAGAGGGGATCTCAGAGAGATAGGTACAGATCGGAACAGATCACCACCTCACCGATCCGCGGCACCACGGCCTCCTTGTTCTCTACACCATGCCTTGCACCATTTGTATATATATACTAGGAGGTGTCAGCCATCCGCGTGCGGGATGCGTGTGCGACTTGGACTCGTATTCCTTCACTAAAGGCAGTGAGAGCAACAATAATCAATGGTAAGAGGTGCTGTTGCTCCGGTGCGCGCCATATGCTCGGCGGGTGGCCTGGGCAACAACACCGAGGGAGACGAGACGACCCCGCGGCGTCATGCCGCCTGCTGATTCATCGGAGTGCGCATGTACCCTTCGCCATGCCGCAGGAGGAGGCGTCACCAGCACGGTCTCATGCTGGCTGTTCGCCGCCCTCGAGTAGGACGCATGGGCACCCGCAAGGTGTTCGGTGGAAGTTCCTGTCAAGGCCTCAAGGGCGCATCTGCCATGGCCCTCAAGTTCATTCAAGGCACTATTCCGGAGACCCGCTAGGCTAGACTATCACGCCGTGCACTCCGGGCCTAGGCTGCTGCCGTGGCCATTGCCACCCCTCGCGTCGCGTGCGGGCAAGGTATGTGCATTGCTGCCGCTGGAAGAACTTAGTAGCCTCGCAGAAATTACTTCAGCTGGTACTGAGCATGCAAGGCGTTGACAATATGTAATTACACAAGGACTGAAGAGGATGCAGTTGAGCCCAACCTGAAATCATGTTGTATTTCTGTGCGTGCTGTCCTTTCCTTAGTCTGCTGCTAAACGTCTTAGATTTTGGGACTGAGGGAGTATCTCCTTAAATTTCAAATTCTTTTTTTCCTTAGGAAAGCCACAAGCAGCACCCGGATTTAAATTAATACTCGGTCTGTTTCAAAATAACTGAAGTTCTAGGATTGTCATAAGTCAAACTTCATTAAATTTGAGTGTTTGACCAAGTTGGTATGAACCAGGACTAGGCCGAGTATCCAACTAGAGGAAGTTATCCCAATAGAAACCAATTAGTTCCCAACTTGATGCATGCGCAAAGCACTGTCATGGGCCATCAAGGTCTTCTCCCCAAGTTGCCAGCAGCCTAACAGGTATCAGGTGTTGGTCGAGACGTGGTCTTTGATCTTTTGTCATTGTAGTCGTGGTGTTGTGAACTAACTGCCGAAAGGCGTTGTATCAGCCGCTTGGCTCTTCTTCTATGATATGATACACCTCTCCATGGTGTATCCTTGAAAAAGAAGTTGCGATCTATTTGTTGAGTTCTATTGTAATTTCAAAATATAAAAAATCCAGAGATATTTTCACGCGTGAAATACGAAGGAAAATTTATCAATTAATGAACCAATTGCTCTAGGACGTCATTCGCAAGAGCGATATATGTGCGCATACGATAGCTTACCTTGATTAATTCAAGCATAATTATTACACATCGGTATCGATATCTATATAAACAATATGCGAATGTTCTCTGAGCATCTGAGCAAACTAAATGCACAACAATACATGCTAAAGTTCCCAAGGCCGACGGCACTCTTGGATTTGTACGGCCAGAAAAACTCGTGCTCGAACAGGATCAGACCTAGTTGTTCTCACGATGTTGAGTACTACTAGTGCTAGGATAGACCTTCCACCACTCAGAGAGATTGAGCCATCGGCCCTTGGCACGTCCCAGCCAAAAGATATCTTGCTGCAATGCTACACATGAGAAGGCTACATGCAACGGAGGGGGTTTGAACTATTGAAAACAAGCTAGACCACTAGTAGAAAAGAAGGCTTTGGTCCACCCCGGGTTAGCCCATTAGTCCCGGTTCAGTCTAGAACCGGGACTAATGGGAGCATTAGTCCCGGTTCGTGCGCCCAGGGGCCACGTGGGCCATTTATCCCGGTTCGTCTGGACCTTTTAGTCTCGATTGGTGCCACAAACCGTGCTCATTAGTACCGGTTCGTGACACCAACCGGGACTAAAGGGGTTAGACCTTTAGTCCCGGTTCGAGTCACCAACCGGTACTAATGGGGTTTGAGGCATTAGTACCGGTTCATGGCACGAACCGGTACTAAAGGTCACATTTTCAAACTCCACCCCCACCCCCCCGGTGGATCGCCTTTTCAGTTTTAAAAAAATGAAAGAAAATAATGAAAATGTCAAAAAAAATAAAAAAAAATAAGTTTGCCATGTGATATGTGGTCTAGTTGTTGGGAAAATTTGCAAATGTGAATTTTGACTTTATTTGCAAAATCTCTCTAGAATTTAGTAAAATGGGCATAACTTCCGCATACTGACTCGGATGAAAAAGTTTTTTATATGAAAAATCATCTACTCGAAAAGTTACATCCAAATTTAACGGGGGGAACCTCGTTAAACATTTTCAAAATCCTCAAAAACCTAACAAAAAAATGTTACGGGGCTTTTAAGATCTAGAGTGGAAAAAATCGAAAAAATTTCAAACTGTGGTCAAACAATGGTCAAAGAATGGTCAAACTAATTATTCTAGAATATTAGTGTTACTAAATAATTATTTCAGTTATTTTGAATTTTGGTCAAATCTGGTCAAACTGTGGTCAAACTAATTATTCAAGAAATATTAGTGTTACTAAATAATTATTGTTTTTTAAAACAATAGATTCAAACTCAAACAGTGAAATGTGTCACTTCATGCTCACGCAAAATTCCTGAGGGAGAATAGAACAAGTGCAGACTTGGAAAACAACAAGTGTTGACTTGGAAACGAGGGAGAATAGAACCCGGAAGTTAAGCGTGCTCAGGCTGGAAGAGTGGGAGGATGGGTGACCGTTCGGGTAGTTAGATGATTAGAAATGATGAGGGGTGATTGAGATTAGAGGATAAATTGAGCAGTGATGAGGGGTGGTGATTAGAGA
This sequence comes from Triticum aestivum, assembly GCF_018294505.1. Taxonomy (NCBI): domain Eukaryota; kingdom Viridiplantae; phylum Streptophyta; class Magnoliopsida; order Poales; family Poaceae; genus Triticum; species Triticum aestivum. The sequence continues at coordinate 44,939,838 of NC_057807.1, forward strand.
TTAGAGGTTAAAATAATTCAGAAATTTGAAAATAAAAAAAATCCAAATTTTTTTTTAAAATTTTTTAGAAAAAAAAATCATAAAATTTCCTTTAGTCCCGGTTGGTGTTACCAACCGGGACTAAAGGTGGAGCTCCACGTGGCCGCGACCTTTAGTCCCGGTTCCAGTTTGAACCGGGACTAAAGGAGGGAGGCATTAGTAACGGCCCTTACGAACCGGGACTGATGCCAACACGTGAGAAGGCTACATGCAATGGAGGGGGGTTGAACTATTCAAAACAAACTAGACTCTTCTTTCCAGAAATTGTGCTTCTTCCTCCCCATATCAGGTTCAACCAATCGCCGCTGTTGGTTGCGGATTGTATCCCTCAAACACGTATATCTGATTGAACCATATATGTGAGGTAACAGTTGTCCATAAGTTCCATATGCTTTCTATGTCTAGCTAGACTACAAAGACTAAGCGAGCTACTAGGGGCACATTCTAGCTCGTTTCGGGCTCTTTGTCAAAAGATGCACTCACCTAAATGACAACATGTTGGTTATTGTTCTACTAGACACTATGCTTTATAGACTTCAGAAAGGGAGATGAGTAACAGAGAAAATAGTGGGCCAGGAAAAATGAATGATAAGAGGAAGTATATGTGGAGCAGGCACAATGCGGGAGCTTATATAGGTAAGAAACATTGTGTATATATAGGAGAAAATATTAATGGTGTTGCAGTTGTGCCCATGTCCACAAAATCATGGAATTTATGAGAAAGTGATGATGGCAGCAGCGGTGGTTGCTTATCTCATCGGAAGAGGTGACTTTTCATTGTAACGAAAATGAGAATGTGGGATTGGAGGCCGTAGTCCATCACTAAAGGCAGTGAGAGGCTGAGACCAACAATAATCAATGGTAAGAGTTGCTCTGGTAGCTTGAGTATGCTTTTTTTCGAAAAGGGGGACACCCCGGCCTCTGCATCAGAACGATGCATACGGCCATATATATAAATAAAAATGAGGTTCAACAAGGTCTTAAAGTCTCGAAGCAAAATAGAAAACGGCAGGCTCACACAGAGCCACAACGCCAAGAACAAAACTCCCAAAAGCCACAACCGGCTGGCATAACAAAATATAGGAAAACTAATTGCCTATCCTATTACATGACAACCATCCAAACCAGTTGAAGATATCCCGCGCTACCATCTCCCACCGGACAGATCCAGTAACCAAACGCTCCCTGGCCTCCGTCGGAGTGAGTAAGGACCACATACGGATCAACGCAGTAGCTCGGAATAAAACCTGCAAAAAATGAATAGTTGTTGTTCTGTTAAAAGCCAAATCATTTCTGCAGTTTCAAATTGCCCATAACAACGCGCATACTCCTACACTAATGTGTCTAGCTGTTTCGGACTCTATCCCAACAAGCCACGTTCCAAATAATGTACCAACCGAATTCGGAGGAGTAATGTTAAAGGCAATTTGCACGGTGCGCCACAAGACTCTCGCCAGCGGGCAGTCAAAAAAGAGGTGCTTGATATTCTCGTCCCGATCACAGAAACTACACCTAGTAGATCCTGTCCAGTTGCGCTTAATCAAATTATCCTTTGTTAAACTTACTTGTTTATGCACAAACCGCATAAACACTTTAATCTTCAAAGGGACTTTGACTTTCCAAACATGTTTGGAACTTGGAATAACACTAGAATTGATGACATCGATATACATCGACTTGACCGTGAAGTCTCCAGACCTAGTAAGCTTCCAACACAACTGATCGGGCTGATGAGTTAGCTGAACCTCCATCAGTCTACTCATAAGATGAAGCCATGTTTCCCACCGGTCACCAACAAGTACCCTCCGAAATTGTATATTAAGAGGGATGGACTGCATAATCGTTGCAACAAGAGCATCACGATGCTGAACAATACGATACAGGGACGGATACTGGAGCGCCAAAGGCGTTTCACCAAGCCACGTATCCTCCCAGAAGCGAGTGGTATTGCCATCACCGACAATAAACTTTGTTCTATGAAAGAAGGCAGCTTTGACTCTCATAAGCCCCTTCCAAAACGGTGAGTCAGTTGGTCTCACTGTCACCTAGGACAAAGTTTTGGAGTGCAGATACTTACTACGGAGAATCTGCGCCCAAGTTGCTTCGATTTCAACCGACAACTTAAAAGGCCACTTGCTGAGGAGACATCTGTTCTTGTCTTCAAGATTCTCAATACCAAGGCCCCCCTAGTCCTTTGGTCGACAGATTATATCCCACTTGGCAAGACGGTATTTTCTCTTTAGTTCATCACTCTGCCAGAAGAATCGGGATCGATAGAAGTCCAGTCTTTTCCTAACTCCAACTGGGACTTCAAAGAAGGATAAGAGAAACATTGGCATACTCGTGAGCACCGAATTAATAAGAATTAATCGGCCTCCATATGACATAAGTTTTCCTTTCCAGCAACTCAGTTTCTTCTCAAACCGATCCTCGATGCACTTCCACTCACTGTTAGTTAGCTTACGATGGTGAATGGGTATTCCTAGGTACGTAAAAGGTAAAGGCCCCAATTCACACCCAAACAATTGCCTATAAGCCTCTTGTTCCTCCTTTGCTCTACCAAAGCAGAACAACTCACTTTTATGAAAGTTAATCTTCAATTCCGTCAATTGCTCGAATAAGCATAGCACCAACTTCATATTTCTCGCTTTTGCCAGGTCGTGCTCCATAAAGATGATTGTATCATCAGCGTACTGCAGGATGGACACGCCACCATCAACTAGATGAGGCACCAAGCCACCCACCTAACCAGCCTCCTTTGCCCTACCTATCAGGATTGCCAACATATCAACCACAATGTTGAACAAGATAGGAGACATGGGGTCCCTTGTCTCGGGCCCTTGTATTTCTGGAAATAATGACCTATATCATCATTCACTTTAATTCCAACTCTCCCTTTTTGCGTGAAAGATTCTACCTGGCGTCTCCAAGCTTCATCAAAACCCTTCATGCGTAAGGCCTGTTGAAGGAACGACCATTTGAACGCCTTCTCGAAATCCACCTTGAAAACAACTCTATCAAGTTTTTTCGTGTGGATCTCATGGAGCGTTTCATGAAGGACCACAACCCCTTCGAGGATGTTCCTATCCGGCATGAAAGCAGTTTGAGTAGGCTGCACGACAGCATGCGCAATTTGTGTGAGCCTAATTGTCCCGGCCTTGGTAAAGATTTTGAAACTAACATTTAGAAGACAGATGGGCCTGAATTGCTCAATTCTCACAGCCTTTTTTTTCTTAGGAAGCAAGGTTATCGTCCCAAAATTGAGTTGAAAGAGCTGAAGCTGTCCCGAGAACAAATCATGGAACATCGGCAACAGGTCTCCTTTAATAATATGCCAGCACTTCTTATAAAACTCAGCCGGGAATCCATCTGGGCCGGGAGCTTTATTATTTTTCATCTGCGATATGGCCTCGAACACCTCCTTTTCAGAAAAAGGAGCAGCTAAAATCTCATTCTCAATAGTAGAAAGTTGAGGCACGTCCTCAACCCTAGACTCATCCAGAGACACACAGTTAACCTCTGGGGGTCCAAACAACTGCTTGTAATACTCAGTGATGTATAGTTTTAGGTTCGCCTGACCAATAATTGTTCCTTCATCTTGTTCAAGCTGAAAGATCCTCTTCTTCATGTGTTTGCCATTGGCGATCATGTGGAAGAATTGAGTGTTCGCGCCCCCCTAGACCACTCTTCGGACTTTGGCCCGCAAAGCCCACTTTAATTCTTCTTCACGAAGAAGTTCTTTCAGCCTCATCTCAGCGTCAAGCTTGGCATGTAGCTCTGCGGCTGGTAGAATCGTGGTTTCTGATTTTACATCTAAGGACTGAATAAGGTTGAGGAGCCCTTCCTTTTCAACCTTATAAACCCCACTAAGATGCTTAGCCCACCCATGTAGGAAACTTCTCAGGTGTCTAATCTTATTCTGCCAGCGCTCTAGCACAGTTCTACCTCCTGCATCCTTAGCCCACTCTCTGGCTACGAGATCAAGGAAGCCTTCTCTCTCAAACCAAGCCAGCTCAAATGAGAATAAGTACTTGTTTCCCGGGTGGGAGGCCTCACCAGAATCCAGAAATAAAGGTGTGTGGTCAGAAATACCCCGAGAGAGAGCCTGAACTATGACGAATGGAAACTTCTGTTCCCATTCTACACTTGCTAGTACATGATCCAACTTTTCAAACGTTGGAGTCGGCAACGCGTTGGCCCAGGTAAATTTTCTACCCGAAAGCTCTATCTCTCTCAGATCCAAGCTTTCAATGATGGTATTGAACATGAATGACCATCTGCCATCAAAATTATCATTTTTCTTCTCATCTCGCCTCCTTGTAATGTTGAAATCACCTCCCACCAGGATAGGCAGTTGCTCAGAGCCGCAAATCCTAACCAGATCCGCCAAGAACTCTGGTTTTTGCTCGGGCTGTGCGGCACCATATATCGCCACCAAAGCCCAGTTAAACCCATCAGCCTTCGACCTCACCCTAAACTTAACCGCAAAATCTCCCATGACCACACTTCGGACTTATAGGGACTCGCATCTAACCCTGAGTAAGATCCCACCTGATCTTCCTCGTGGTGGCTGACAGTGACAGTCCAAATCAATACCGCCCGATAAGGTATTGAGAAATTGTGGCGAAAAGTTATCTCTGCCAGTCTCCAACAATGCGATAAAGTCCAACCTATGCTCTAGAGATGTCTGCGCAAGAAACCTTCTTTTAGAAGTCTTTTAGACCTCTGCTATTCCAAAAGATTCCTTTCATATCTCATCTATAGGAAGCTCCTTTTAATGGAAGTAATGACAATACCTTTCTCCTCCCATCCCCTTGACCTCCAACAGCCTCACTATGTACCTTGTTGCTTGAAAAATATTTCCATCAAGAATCCAACTCACTGGGCCTCTGTATTTTCTGCTACGTTGTGCATCCCCCCTTCTGAATTCTGTGAAGTACAAATGCTTAGTAGAACTGCAATCAACATCTCTTTAATTTAGCTATCTATATCTTCCTGGAAAGAGTGTGAAAATGTACTCTTCCATTAATTATCCAGAAAAGATACCAACAAACAGAAAACAACCAAGTGCAGGTGTCACAGATGCGACAGACGCACGAGGAAAGGGCACTGTAATAGGTCACTGTCTTCTTCAAGTTACAGTTCAGATAACCGGCGAGGCAGGCTGCACAAGCACCCTTAACAAACCATTTAGTTTTCGATGCCAAGATAGCAGATGGGTCCAGATGTTTCGTTCCTGAGTGTATATACACCCAGGAATTGGAAAAACAATAATTACAAAACAAGTCAAAAAAGTTCAGAAGTTTTTTGGAATGAACTTGACTTTCTTTTACAATAGTATGTAATTTTTGCCAATAAAAACCCAACGTTGATTTCAGAGAAAAAAGAAAACGAAAACTATTGCTATATACAAGACACTATTTTGACCAATTTTTTTGTTTTTTTTCGCCCTGAAGTCGACGCTAGGTTTTTGCTGGCGGAAAATTATATACTAGCGCAAAAGAAAGTCAAGTTTTATTCCAAAAAAACTTCTAAACTTTTATTTTTTTTGTAATTATTAACTTTTTCTATTTCCTCGGTGTATATACACTTAAGAACCAGGAGGTATTTCCCACTCAGTGATTGCTTTCTATAAGTATCTCAGATAACATATGCTCAGGGCTACGTCAGGAGTGACTCGTTCCGCTCCGTTTTCTCACATACTCCTATCTCCTAAATGTGAACTCTATGACGTCGGATTTACACGAATCGTGGCACTTGCCTACAAGGATCTCGTTGTCTAAATTTTTTTTTCCTATGCATTACATGCCCATACGACTTGTTATCGAGCACAAGGAACGAGACATGCAGGGCTAAGGAGGGAAGCATCGTACATCGGTGCATGCATAGTTCAACGCAGCAAGAGGTTAGGCAGACGGGACACGGAGAGTGAAGCTGTAACTGGATTAAACTGCCTCGCAGAAGTACAATCAGAATTCGGTAATAACAAGACGAGAAACATATTTGTTTTCAGAAAATATATATAACACAAAGCAGTGTAACCTCCTGTGGTACTTCATTGTAACATGCCATTTTTGCCTTCTCTAGACCGACTTATCAACCATTGTGCATACCCTCTCGGAGCTCAGCTCAGAGTTCTTGCGTTGGAGACCATACCAATAGTTGTGAGTGGGCATATATTGTAGGCGTAATGGAGCCCAAAATGTGGAGGGTTTTTTCTGTTCGAATTATATGATGTGGAAGTGTATTAGCTTACCATCAAGGATATAAAAATGTAGCCATACTGAAGGAGAGAGGTCAAGAAAATCATGAAATCAAGTAGTATAATCTACAAATCTCTTCAGAGTAGCAGCTCACATATGAGTCCACGGGTTGCACATCATATATGTGTGCTTCAGGTTGCAAGTACAGGATACGGAATTTTTCTTACTTCTTTTGTTTTGCCGTGTATTGTGATGCAGCTGCTGTTTCCACCACGCACTTTCCTACTGTTGCTGAAACATTTGGTCTTTTTGGAGAAGATGTAATCAATAGGTTTTCTAGAATGTTTGAGAGGAACCAAGGGGTATTAGTACGATGGTACCTGATGTTTCCTCAAAAAGGAGGCACACCACTGTCACTGCCAGCATGGGAAGAGGCAAGTAGGCAGTGTACCACCCCTACCGGAGGTGGAAAAAGATAATGTTGCCGCTGACTGTAAGCAGTTAATGAACACAGCTGAGACTTCTACGTTTTTTCTTTTGCAGATATGTAAATTCAGACTTGTACGTTTTTTCTCCTTATATGTTTTTTTGCGGGAATTTTCTCATTATATGTTAGCATGCAAGCTTTTGCAAGGCAACACTGAGTACAACGTATACGGAGTAAATTACAGAAAACCACCACTTTGAAGGTTAGGTTAGCAGAAAACACTATGTTACATTTTTTTGACAGAAAACATCATGTCTTGTCTAATCTTTTTGTAAAAATTACTGATCAGTGGATTAGAGCGCTTTGAACATGTTTATGACATATGGGTCCCGTTGGTCAGGAGCTGAGTAAATGCCACATAGGCACTTTGACTAGTAGAAAACGCCACATCGACATGAGGAGGCCGCTGCCCAGCTGCGACCTGGCGATGCAGTCACTGAAAACTTCGCGGCGATGCCGGGGATGCCATCCCCGCTGCGGAACTTCCCGCTGGCACCGACGAGGCTGACCCGGCTGCATCATCAGAGAGATCCTGCCTGCTGAGCTCCGCATTGGCGCGAACCAGCTGCTCCCGCCCATTGCAGGGCACCACCTGCTCGGTGGTTTGGGGCTCGCCTAGCTAGTTCTCTTCGGCTGCAACCGGTAGCGTGGGCGCGAGCCATGGCACCGGTGCCGCCAATGCAGCAGTTGTTGCCTCCATCCTCGGCCACCTGCCTCATCAGTTACTCGTGCCGAATCCTCTTTCCTGACCGCACCTTCCCCAATGACCCCAACGGCTCACCGGCGGTGGAGTCGTCCCCTAGAGATCCTTTCTCTGTGTCGAATCTTCTCTCCTGACCACGTCTTTCTTCCTTATTGACCCCGACGAGGGAGCAGTTGCAGCGTGTAGGTGCTTCCCGTTCATGGCGATGTGGGAGGAGGAGGGGAAGGAGCGCATGGAGGGGATGTAGTCGTCGTTTGACCCCGCCATTGGTCGTCATCGTGGGGCAGAGAAGAGAATGGGGTAGCGGAGGCTCGATCCACATCGAGGACAGCGGGTAGCAGCGCTCGATCCAAATCGGGGACAGGGGGAGCGGCAGTTGATCGAAGAAGCGCATCTTGACCAGTCAAGTTGCCCACGTGACAGGTTGTTCCAAGTCAGCTCCTGACAGACGGGGTCCATCTATCATAAAGTCACCGACGAGATATGGGATTGATGGGCTCTCGCGATCCTCATGGCGATACACCCGACGAGCGATGGCGTGTTTCCTTCGCCGCCGATCTGCAGGCGCGTACGCTCTCGTTCAACAATGGCGTACTGACTCTCCGGCGAGACACTCTCCGCCTCGTCCTGATCGATGGATGCGGGGTCACGGTCGACGCGTGGTTTGTCCTCGTGGGGGAGCACATCGACATCGGCGATGTCATCTCGCTGCCGTGCCACTTCGCGAGGATTCGGGAGTGACTACCGGCGATGTGGCCATCTCCAGCGGGCATAGCGCATGGCCCGGTGTGAGACGCGGTACACGGGAGAAGTGCGGAGCACTAGGCGAATGTGCCGAACCGAGACGGGGCGGACCCGATCCCCACCCATCGCCCGCCAATGGCGGATGGGCGACACGTGGGCACTGACCGCCATGAGGGACCCAGCCCCGTTCCGGGCGTGGGCCTTCTAGAGCGTGTGAGGCGGGGGGAATCACACCATTTCCCCCACCTACCACCACTACGAGCGCACGAGACACACATCTCGCCCCCCTCTTCGGGTACCTATGGGAGAGAGCTAGGGTTTGCCTTCCTAATCATTCCCCACGCGAGTCCTTCGGTTGTTGGGGCGGCAAGGTCGACAGCGACGACCACTCCTTTGCTTAGGTCGCTGCGGCGGAGCGAGCTGGTGGTGTGCCGCGCACGGCGATGGGAGATCGAGGTGGGGGGAGATCCGTAGGGTTGCGCGACAACACGGCGCGGGGTGGATTCGGCGGAGGGCGCAAGGCACCGCTGCCAAATCAGACCCGTCACATGGTTTGGCAGCGGCTAGATCCACCACCGACGGCGTCTGGGGGCTCGAGATCTGGTGGAGGTGAAGTCGCAGACAGATGGGAAGTTGCCGCGCGCGCGATGAACAGGGCGGCCAAGGAGACGGCGACGGCTCCCAAAGAGGTGCCCCTACCTCTATCGACTGGGCAATCGACGACCACCAGTGAGCTTTGCATCAATTGTTCTCTCCCAGGTCATTTCGCTTCTCGCTGCCCTACTATTCGGTGTGAGAAATGCAACAAGTTAGGTCATATGGCCCAGTTCTGTCAAACCTTGAGGCCTTGGGAGTGTGTTCCATTCATGTGTGGGTTTCAATCTCCTGGTCAGGGTTTTTTCCATATCCCTGACTTGTGTGCTTCGAAGAAGAATGTTGAAAAAAGAACAATGTGGTGATTACTATTGTGGAAGGCTTTGCTTCTGTGAAAGAGATTGAACATGAATTTAATGCTATCTTTGCTCAGAAACCTGGAAAGAAAAAATGGCGTTGTACAGCTCGCTCCATTAGCCCTACATAGTTTGTTATGCGCTTTCCCAATGTGAGTGAAGTGGAGAGAGCTTGCTGCTATGGGAAACATATGCCTCTGAAGGAGGGGACTGTTGTGGTATGCTTAACCCCTTGGTCTGCTTCGATACAGGCCAAAGGGGTTATGGAAAAAGCCTGGGTGAGGGTGCGTAACATTCCCATTGAAAAAAGATGTGCTGAACATATTGCTTATGTTGGGAGGCTGGTGGGGATAACATTGGAAGTTGATAAGGCCACAATACATAAACCTGAATTTGCTAGAATTTTGCTTGGGTATAGAGGGGTGAAGAAAATCCCCCCTTAGCTGAAGGGATGCTGGGTGAACAATACTATGACTTCTTCTATGAAGTTGAAAAGATTGTGATAGTGGGGGCTGATAAGAGCCAATCTTCTATTGCTGTAGACAGTAGTGTGTCTTCTTCTTTTCCCAAGAAAGCAAGGATGGACCCATATCCTGCTTCTTCTTTTGGGAAGGAGAGACCAATGCCTCTATGGTTGGTAACTATTCATCTCGGACTAGGTGGGAAACCTAAACGTCACCTCCTCATACATTTGAGCATTGATCCAATAACTTATCCGTGTAAGTATTTTGGCAAATATCAAGCTATTTTAACTAACAACATTTCATCGGGCTACTATATTTAACAAATTTTATTTACAAATATTTTCATAGCTTATTACCGAGTGGATATTGTAACAAAATAATTTACAGACAACATGGAGGTTACTGAATGGAGCAGAGTAACCTAGGAAGAGATGTGGTTTGTCATCGGCTTTGTTGATCAAATTTGGATGCTCGCCGACGGTTACAAATGCTACACCAAGAGATCATTCCTGCGTGCCCCTGCTGCTCACTTTGAACATGACCAAAATTGATGACATAATCATAGTTAGAATTGTATCTACTGTACTCACATTGTATTGTGCTACCAAATACTTCCGCAACGTGTTGTGCCTAAGGAGATGGGTGCAAATGGAGAGCTGACCATTGTTCTCCATCCTAGAGTGAACATCAGTTCCACTTCATACACGATCAGGAGAAGGAGATGGAACCATCCTCCTTTTAATGGGTGGAGCAAAGTAGTTGACCTGTACGACATGGATATTTGAGGCAGGATGATCTTTGTGCTACACCATGGACGTCCAGGGACCATTCTCTTCCTTGGTTGCATTGCTGCTAAACCAGATGGGAAGTAGTTCTGACTCTCTGTCATGTTGCCTCAGTGATCGTCCATCTATGTATGTCATGTGTTATGCTATTGTTGGTACTGATGTGATGATGATGAACATGTATGTTCTATGAAGAAATACTCAATGGATTCCGATACGAGCATCTCAACCCTAAACACTGAAAATTTGATTCTAATATGTTATAAGCTCAGTCATGGTAGAATTTATAAGGTACTATGACCCAAACACCAACAAGCCATTTTGTTATCCATTTTTCTAAACCCGCCTAACATTGTTTGTGACATGAAACATTTTCTGTGACACTACAAATCGTTCAGGAAAATGGACATGCCTAGTCACGCCCATAAGCGCATAATTGCAGGCCAGAACATCGCCGAAGTTGGCCAGGGTGCTGCCCCGCGAGGAAAACACCTCTTGACGATGGACCGTCATAGAAAATTATTTTAGGCGACGTTTTATGTTTCATCGCCAGGTTTTTTTCCACTAAATAGACAAAAATTTGTAGTGACGGCTTGCGTAGAACCTTCGTGGGTTGGGACTCTACTCCTGGATTATCATCGGCCTTGACCCCCACCATCTTCATCGGTGCCTGACCTGGTTGTCGATAACACTCCCCTCCCCATTAGAAACCAATTCGGTCCCAAGCTGGTGCAAGCGTGAAGCACAACCCAAGATCATCGAGGTCTTCCCAAGTTTCCAGCAGGCTAGAAGGTTCTCAATAGTAGTTAGATGTAGATCCAGTGAATAACATAGAAATATATGTCCTCCATCATTTGTCCTGTAAATGCATGATATATCCCTAACACCTCCCATTTCTAGGTAAATATGTGTTTGTTCAGCAAAGAAGAATGCAAAAGGTACCAAGCAAAAGAGATCATATGAAGCCTAGCTAGAGCTTCTGTAGAGCATCAAAGGAGAAGATATTGTCACGTGATGAAGACTGATGCATGAGAAGCTTGTGCTAAGATATATAGAAAGCAATTGGGAGGTAGTGGGTGAAACATGGCCCTACTCATTGATGAGAAGGTCTTTGGGATCAGATGATAACTACGGTGGTCCTATGACGTGAGAAAAGTGAACAATGAGACATTGTTACTTATCACGGTTGGTTTCTCATTTTTCTTGAGAGAAAAGGTCTAAGATTATTTTCCTAGGGAGAAAAGGTCCAAGGACAAAGCCCTACATAATGCTTTAATGATTCGACAGTAATACCATTTTACAAATCCGGATTTCGTACATCATTACAACCAAAACACGGAGGATCACAACCACAACACCGGAACGAAAACAAATGCCAATCAAAACATAGGAAAATATATATCACTAGAATTTTCTCCAAGAATGGATCGAGTATTCGAGAACATCAGGTTTAACATGCGTGTCCTGCACCTCCCCCTTTGAATTGCACATGCTTCGACGACTAGTATAAATGGGACGGGGCACACATTAGCAAACTAGACCATTTCAATACACAACCATCGTGATCAATAATGCACTAGGAAATAGATACCCTAATTACGAAGGATTCTCTACAGCTTGTTGGATCGAACAAAGATATATATGGTTTAGCAATCATCATGAAATTTTTGTGCAAACTTGCCAATGGCTTCCATGCCCAACAATTGATCAACGAGTATTCTTAGCAGCACAGCCAAGTAGACTACAGTATCAACATGGAGGGGAAAGCAGTTATACACATAGTGGGAGAAACGTATTGATTCATTCCGAATAAACATCTTCAAATGATCACGGAGAAAGAATGTTGAAGTATTTCCCTACAATGGAGACATAGACGATACAAATATGCACACCGGGAGAATACTCTAATTTAGAAACATAACATCACTAGCTACCCTGTCATATTAGCTTAGCAAGGAAGCATAGTACACCTTGTACCAAAAAGTTACGGTCAACATACTTCCTCATGTTGTTGCCTGTGTATTTCATATTGCCGAACAAAATGCATGCCTCTACCATAAACATATGGATTTTCCGTTGTGTTGCCTCCCGCTGTGGGCGAGTCCATCGTCGGGCTTGCGGCTCCGGAGTTGCAACTCATGCCCGAGCTTCGGGGTATATGTTCGAACCTTGCTTCGCCTTTGTCTTTGAAGTGATTGGAGGTGGACTCATTGTCGACTTTGTGTAAGGAACACACTTCATCTCTATCATGTGAGCAACTAAAGGCACCGAAGTTGATTGTGTCGATGGTTCTTGTGGTGGAGGATGTTGTGTCGGTGGTTTCTCAGGTCGATGATGTCGATGCTGCCGGTTGGTTGGTCCCTGCTCCTACGAGCCCCTTGGTTGACGACAAAAACACCAAGAAATTCAATGAGTTTTACGATTTTCTTGACAAATGGGTGGCTCAACAGCCAACATCTGGCAAGACAAGTGACCCTGCAAAGAAGAAGCCAAGTAAGGAGAAACCAAAGAAGAAGAAAAACAAGAAGTGTGGCGCCATCCGAAAGGCGTCCGTGGTTTCATGATGGAGGGTGGTCAGTTTTCGTTGGTGTGCTTGTTAGGAGTTTCATTGTGTTCTACAAGTGTCGAGGGTTGCGGTTGTTGTTTGTTTAGAGGGCCGCTTGAGCGGTTTTGGTGTTTCCTACTTTGCGAGTAGTCCGCATTTGGGAGTCTTTATCGGTTTTCGCCTAGTTTTCCGTAAATTAATCGGGCAATTCTCTTCTTCTTAATTAATTGATGAGGCAAATATTTTGCCTCCGTTTCAATAAAAAAAAGATAGTCTTATAACAGGAGAGATATGTAGGACAGCGGTCTACTCCATCTCATATACGTGGAGATATGGTGGTGTAATATAAGTGCTCTCACACCATTTCATGGCTACGTGCTTTCAAGGAAAGTAACGGCCGTGTATTTCTCGTTCTATATATATGTGCACAAGCTTTTGTAGCTTCACTAAGCTCCGTTGCTGCTTGGAATGCATTTCCTCCTAGCGGGAAAATATCCTATGGAGCTTAGGCTCATGGACACCCCCTTATCTAGCCATACAATTCTGCATCGCGATTTCTGCAAGTACTTTTTTCTTTTTGGTTTCTCTCATATAGTTTGACATATGAACTTCATACTTTTTCAGCACAACAGAACATTCTTACTAGAATGTGGGAAAAATACTTTCAGATTTTTTCGCGCATCATAAATAATAGTAATAACATTTTTTAATTAAAAAAGTCTCATTTTCTATATTTTCCTTGGACAAAAAAATCTGAAAGTTTTATTCCTCATTGTTCTAAGAATGTTTTGTTGTCCTGGAGAGTTTCAAGTTCATTTGTTGTTCTGTTTTGAAGAAACAAAAAAGAGAAACTTTTCATGTAGTTAGTTGTGTAGTACGGATCTTAAAGCAACATTAGATGGTGAGGATAGGAGGTGTCCAGGAGCCCGTGCTCTAAAAAGCCTAGCTAGCGACTAGCTGCTATTTTCTCATTACGGCGCCTACGCAACTCCCGTCTGAAATCTGTCATGCACAAATTTCAGTAGAACTGCAACCAACATCTTCTAGTACAGTCGTGTCCATCCTTCGAAGAAGAGAAGAGAAAGGCATTTTCCATTCGTGAAAAAGAGAGGACCAACATCTTCTCCGCCAACATTGCTCGATTACTTCTTTGTCTAGCTAGCAATGGGAGACATTAGGAACTCGTCAACTCCTCGGTTGATTCTTCTTTCTGCAAGGACGATCTCTGGATGGAGGTCTCGAATCAAACTGCTAGAAAATACACTTGCACATATAGCTGGGAGTACATCAGCTTCTCGATATTGCTTCCTGATTCGGAAGAAGTAGCCCTCACTCCGTAGCTCTGAAAAGAAAATACGTAGTTGGGGCAACATGGCTAGCTTGAAGCCATTGTGAGCTGATGAAAAGTCTAAAATATTGTAGAATGTTGAGATCATTGTAATTTACCAATTCTTAATTAATAGCCAGTTACAATTTTATTTTAACTATCAGATGAATGATTCTTTATATATACATATATAAAGTATTTCCTGCTACTGTTTGTTTTTCCTTGGCACTAGATACATCAAGTAAAAGCACATAATCATCAATTTCGTGTCACAACTCGTGGAAAACCACCATTTTATAAAGCGTGACATTTTGTACCGCAAAAATTGACAGTGGCAAAAACACTAATAAAAAATGCTAAGCGTTCGGATGATGTCACTAATTGATTGGGCCCGCCTGTCGGGCTGAGTTGGCAAAAATAAAATGACATGTTGGCCTAAAAACTGCAAGTCTTCTTCCTCCTCCCTCATTTTCTCATATATGGATCCGGAGCACCCAACCTCCTTGAACACGGTCCATCCATCAGAGGAACTCCACCCGGTCACACCGGTGATGCAAGCGACGCGCGGAGCCTCGCCGACGACGTCTGTCGGGAGAACCCTCACCGGCCCGAGGCATGCAGGCTGACAGTTCGCGCGCGCTCTCATCTCTGCCTCGTCTTCTCCAGCTCTCCGTCTTCTCAGCTGCCTGCTCGCCGGCCGGCGTCGGCCATGGACAAAAGATCCAACATTTCGGTCGCCGGCGCCGCCTCTTTTGCGCCGTCGACGCTCCTCGGTACTGCTCCGCCTTCAACATGTGTGCCATGAGCCCACGACAAGGCAGGCACACCAACGGATCGGAGGCTCTGCAACTACTGCCCCAACCCCTGGAGTCGCCGTCCTCCCTCTGTTAGGTCGACGCAGGCACGCGTCTTGCTTGCGGTGATGTTCATGAACCTGACCACGATCCTCCTCGGCTAGGAGTAGAAGTACAGTACCTCACAAAGAAAAGCATGGCCTCTCGCCTCTCGCCCAAGTCTCAAGTCGTCAGTCGCACGCGCAACCCGCACGCGGAGGTATGCCTACTTCTTGTATATATACTAGAAGAGATGGCGGCAATGGTGAAGAGAGAACAACTAGAGGGTGCAGCTAGTTGTGTGGTCCATGGACAAAGGCAAGCCCGTGCCATGGATCACTGAGGTGGCGCAAGCTAGGCCCTCCTAAGCTAGTTGTTGGATATCCCTAGACGCACATTCATTCATTCGCAGAAAAGACCATTAATTGATTGTACTTACAGCTCCAACACCACAACCATAAGGCTGGTTGTAATGGGGAGTATCATATACTAGTATCATGCATATGATACTAGTGTATGATACTACCTCCCTAATGCATAGTATCATATATTAGTATCATGTAGTACTCTATTTATTGTCATGCATGACACAAAGTAGTATAGCATTTAATATGATACGGTATCATGATATGATACTACACCCTCTTTTTCTTCCTTTAATGCTATGACACCTCATCAAAATTGTCTAGTTGGCATGCATGATACTAGCTATAATACTACCATTATAACCAGCCTAATAAACGCTTCGTTGCTTGTAGCAATACTAGTGGATGGATGGATGGATCGGGACTGGAGCTGTGTCAAACGAAACTAATTACCCCGCAATAAAAGAAACCAGTTACTCATCATGTTTAGGATATCATAGATAGATAGGGACTCGTAGTCTGAATCCGTCTTGATTCCCATCCGGCATGACCCTGACACGGACCAGCTTTTCCGGCTCATCGATGGCACCTGAGACGCATACCTGCAAGACGACGTCTGTTGCTCCGTCCCACGATGGGAAACCTGGGGGTTATAATAAAGCATCATGGCACAAAATACTAGACTAGATTATGTGTAAAATTGAGCTCTTTTTCGTTGGATGGATGGTGCTATGTCTTTTGCTTTTTTAGTTTTATTATTCTATTTGAAATTTCAGAAATGTTCCTTTACGATAGTTAAGCAACAAAACTAAAACCTATCTCTCCTGATGCTACTTTGTTAGAGGGCAGTACTAAAACAGACCTGAAAAAAATAATGCTATGGTTCAACCAAAAAGATTATAAACATTCAAAGCAAAGCGCCCAGAGTCTACAAAATGAGATATGAACTTTCACAATCTGGTCAAATTATAGATGTAGTTCATTCTGGATGATTCGAACAAACATTCTCATGTCATTCAAATTCTGACAAATAAGGAATCAAACTCAATGCTACTTTTGTACCTCTCCTGATGCTACTTTGTCACTTCAATTGTCCTCAAATTCTATAAAATAAATAATCAAATCGACACATTGCACAGTATTAAATTCAAACGGCCCTGTAGAAAAACTTGGATCTGGACTGATCCCAGTTATGCATACAAGCACACACGAACTTTATGCATGTCCATTCTAAAATTCAAATTATGCACAATCAAATTATGTCATTCAAATTATGAACAATTTGCAGCTATAATCCACAAGTCCCCATACGAGGGAGGGAACTTTCTCTCAATCACCCTAAGTATTCATTGCATTGCAAAAGCCCATGGTGGTTGGGAATAACAACGTAAACAGGATCCGGAAATTGAAGTAGGCCATCAGGCAAGAAACCAATCCGTTTTTGTCTTATGTACAAAAACAACTATCACCAGCCGTATCGTTTAGCACAGTCCCACAGCTACCAGCCAACAAAGGAAAACAAAACAGTGCCACCACATCTCGGTCCTCGGCGTCTTGCTGCTCTTGGGGGTAATGACATCGGCATCATCAATCTCTCAATGCCGTGCATCTGTATCTAGAGCACAACACATGCACCAAGTCAAGAACACCACAAATCCCAGAATTTACAAAGGAAATACGTGAAACACAATGCCAAGCAGATAAATTGGGTGTCTTGTTCTACTCTATTGATCAATCACGCAATTTAGAAAGGAAATTATTCTGGATATATCATGGCAAGAATATGATAAGAGACTCCGTATTATTTGGGCATGCACTAACACTAGTAGAAAACAGGGGATTTGTCCCGGTTCGTAAGGGCCTTTAGTCCCGGTTCTTGAACCGGGACTAATAGGTCGTTACTAATGCCTCCCCCCTTTAGTCCCGGTTCTTACACGAACCGGAACAGAAGGGCCTCCACGTGGCCACTGCGAGCAGCCCAGGCGGGGGCCTTTGGTCCCGGTTGGTGACATGAACCAGGACCAAAATGTTTCCACGTGTCAGCAGCTGGCTGGAGCTGAGGTTTTTCTTTTTTTTTAAAAAAGTGGCTAGTTTAGGGGTTTTGGGGGTTAATTTTAGGTTGTTATTAGCTAGCTAATAGAGAGAAGTGTCCTCTCTTATATCTTCGTCCTTGGTTTACCAACACTACTGCTATGTTCTTTTCACCCGCTGATATATAATAACTCATGCATGCTTACATCATACATCATCATATATAATAACAAGTCCTACTAATCATGCATCATCATACAACTTCTACTCGTTATTAATAACAAGTCATACGATCATCATCCTCATAGTCATCGAACCCAACCCTACATAATTGTTCTTAGCACATGATCATCAGTATCAGGTAGGACCTAAACACCCTTAAGATAAATTAACATAAAACAATATAGACCCTGATTCTTCATTATGAAGAATGGAGATCATCATGTCTCCAATTCTTGCGCTTCGCCTCCTTTTGCTTCCAAGAAGCTCTTTATGACTATCCATATATTTTTTCCATTCTTTGATTGTCATGTCTCCACTTCTTTTAGAAATCCGGTATGGACAGTTGAGATTCGTAGGCACTACAAGAAATATGTCAACTTGTGACCACCACTATTGGTCACTGAAAGGTCATGGTTTTTCATTTGCGACCTTTTTGTGACCAAAAACAGAAGGTCAAAAGCTGGCGGTCGTAAACTGACTATAGCGACCTTTCTTCTAGAATGGTCGAAGACGTTTATGACCAAAATATGTCCATTGTGGCGTTTTGGTCACTAGCAACCTCCCCAGGCCACGTAGGCATCCAGCATGGCAAGCTGATGTGGCACAAGATTCAGCCCGGTCCAATTCGGTTTTCTACATGGGCCTAGCCCAAGAATTCAGCCCATTTAATGTTATTTTTCTTTTTAATTCTGGTCAGATACATGGGCCTGGCCCAACAATTCAACATTTTTATTTTCTGGGCCATTACTATTAATTTTCTATTTTCAGCCATATTATTTTTGTGCTGGCCCCACAGGTCAGATTGGTCCCACTTGTCATGCTGATATCACAATTGGACCCACACGTCAGAAATTTCAAAATTTGTCAAACAATTTTCATAAATATGTCCCCCTGGTCAGGTTTCCATTTTATAGTATTGAAGTTATATACACAATCAATATTTCAAACAGACTAGAGCGAATGAAATTCATCCAAAACAACACTAAATATTACAATACATTATATGCTAGTCTGACTAATATTACACTCTGCCTGATATTACAATACATAATATGCTACTCTTGCTGATAGGCTTCACGACTTCGCACTTGATACTTCACCTATGAAAAAAAGAAGAATAAGAACCTATAGGCAGCATCAAACATAGCTTATAAGCAAGAATTGACAATAAGCTCAATTTAACAACACAAGATTTTGATATATTTATACAGTTCACAAGGTCAGCTGACTATTAACGGCTTTCCCATAGATTACAAACAATTATGTGTACAAGGCAATTCAACATTTAAGTTGGAAGGTGTTCAGTAGCAAAATAGAAGTGGCAATACACAACTAAATTGGCTATTAATACAGCAAGCATGACATGACAACAACTGCTTGATAGATTTTATTAAACATGTATGAAGCAGCAGCGCACATAGACAACAACAATATATATGAAGGATTATAGATTGCATAACTGGTCAACTAATCTTCCATCTATATTTCTATCAGCAGCACACTAGATAGGCCACACATTTATTCCTATAGTACAGTGAGGTAAAAAGAGATTATGGTACCTGCCAAGTGATGTAAAAAAAGATTATCAGCAGCACACTAGATAGGCCACACATCTATATTTCTATCAGCAGCAGACTAGATAGGCCACACATTTATTATAACAATCCACAAGCAAACCCATCTCGCAGCACCACCAGTTTGAATGAACAGACAAAGGCGGATGGGGGACGGAGCAGAAACGAAACGCTTACCAGGAGACCTGCTTGACAGAGCCCTTTGCACCAATGCTTGCATGGAGCTGGAGCATCACAGACATAACAGTAGCACTGCACATGAAAAAGAGAACAGCAACGAGGCCACATTACAAACGCTCTGTTGTCAACTCTGCTATTGTAATCATATTACAAACAGGATCATATTACAAACGCTATGTTGTTAACAGGATCATAAGCATGTGTATGAGTAAAATCAAAGAGGATAAGAAGATATGTTTAGTTACAGTCTTACAATTGATGCTTTGTAACTACAGATAACTAAAAATGAGTACAGTAGATGTACAAAATTTGTAGGCTCCATTTGTAACTGCAGTACTCCTTTCATTTGTTCAAAATTTTCAGTAGATGTCACAGTAGCATGATAAAAATTTCAATTGAAACTAAAGATGCAGTACACTAAATTACTCAAGCCTTGCTAAACAACAAGTCTTACAGTAAACAACAGGATACCAGGATCTATGTTAGTAAGTGTATGCAGCTCAAGGCAACAGTAATGTCAACTTAACATTAATACATCTTGTTCAAAAAATGAAAAGCAGACTATAGTGCAGCAGTAACCATGAGGGCTTCCTTGTCCACCTGGAGCAGTAGCAGCTTGTACAGATCAAAGCAACCTGCACCCAAAGAAAACACACGAGGAATCAGCGAATCTGAAACCCATCAGCTCCCACAAGCATGCGGCGCCGCTGCGCCGCACCGGAGTGCCCCCGCCCCCTTCCCCCGGTCCTCTCCAAAGCCATCTCCCCTACCACCGCCGCCGCCGGGGGCTTGCAAGCAAAGCCTGTGCGCCGCAGCGGTGGCGGCGGCGCTTCTTCTCGGCCAAATCCGGTCAGGGGGGCGGCGGTCCATGCCGGACGGACATATGGTAGTGGCGCGGGGCACCGGCGCCAGTTTCGCATGCAGGTGGCAGCGTACGATGACGGGTCCTAGGGCGGCGGCTTGGGTGCCCGATCTGATCCCAGATGGGTTTCGGCGGGCCGCACAAGCTACTGTCGTGTACCATCCCTGTTCCGTCAATGGCATGCTTCCACTGGGCTCGACCTACAACACGAGGACGTCGGGGGCTCTGACCCTAGGGGTGGCGGTGGCGACCACCTTCTTTGCCGGAGGTGGTCGGCCTGAGGCTGGGTGGTCGGATCTGATGATCCGTCATCTAGTCCCGGCTGCGTGTTTGGGAGACATAGTTGCCGGTGAAAACCGAGTTGGTGGGCGATGGCGGCGTTTTGCGCCGTTACCTTGATGAAGGCATCATTGTGTAATTGTTGTCGACCCACTCGTGCTACTTCGGGGGAAACCCTATGATCTAGTCTTCCAGATCAGACGATGGCGGTATCGCGGTGCCGTTTCTCTTTTACGAGCATCGTTTGTGGAGCAGCGTTGGAAGACGGAGGCAGGAGGTGGAGCGGTTTCGTCTTGCATGGAGCTTCGGTGGAGCTGTCAAGTCATGCCTGGCCGACAGGTGCTACACTTAGTTATGCCTAGTTGGTAGGTGCTACGCATGACAGATCTTTCAGAGTCTTCGCATCTGGATAGACGAGCACAGAGCGGTGGGGCCGTTGGGCGCCGTGGTTGCGTCGACGGAGGTCCAGACTAACAAGGATGATCCAGATATCCTCCCGAAGATGGGTCGGTGGTCCGATGGTGATGGCAGCTTCTAAAACATGTGCATGTGATGTGCGCTTTAGGTCTGTTGCACTGGTTGTTGGTCCTGATATGTTATGTGGATAGATCGGCGACGATACCGGTTTTAGATATGTGGAGTGAGAGCACTACATCTTATCGAATTTGTAGGTGTGAGTGGTGGCTTCGGGTGGATTGATATATGTTCTTGTCAAATCTTTGTGAAATAATTAATAAAGATGGTTGCATGCATCGGCCGGGAGTTTAATCTTCTTTTCTAAAAGAAAATATCAGTTAAAATTTGTGGCTCCGCCTTTGTCCACCGAGATTTATTTCGGGCACGATCCGAGCTGGCTTCGCGATGATGCGCCCTTCTCCCTGGTTGGTCTCGGTGTGCGATAATCCTGATGAGGCAGCGCTTCTCGTTGCCCGATCAGCCGGTTTTGTTCTGGTTGATCTGGTTGTTCCTCATCTCAGTAGTGGCCTTGGTCGTTGACACAGGACTAGTTGCTCGAACAGGCGGTCATGCATCCGTCGGTGGTAGTAGTAAAGTTGTTGGTCGTAGATGTGAATAATGCACATGGAGGATGCGTGGCAGCGTCTGCAAACGTACAGGGTTGGTGCAGCTACCGCACTTATGTCTATACTTTACTTTTCCTACGAGTCTATATCATGTACCAACCGACAGGCGTATTAATAATTAGTAATTTCGTGATTTCAATAGTGCGTGAGCAGATGGATGGATCGCTGATAAACCTTTGACGCTCTTGCCAGTTCAAACTACGAATGCATTGTGGTTTCTGACTTGTGAGGTGGCAAGATAATGGGCGTGGAGGAGGAGGAGGAGGTGAGGGTGGTGGAGTCCAGCCTAGTTGCGGCGAGCGACGAGACACCGCCGAAAAGCCTCTGGCTCTCCCAGCTCGACCTCAAGGCCACTAGACGCCACACGCCACTCCTCTGGTTCTACCGCTCCGGTGATGGCGTCCAAGCCACCGACGGCTTCTTCAACGTTACCAGGCTAAAGGCCGCTCTGGCCAAGGCCTTGGTGACCTTCTACCCGTTGGCCGGCCGCATCGGCGATGACGGTGATGGCCGGGCGGAGGTCAACTGCGGCAATCAAGGTGTGCTCTTTGTTGTTGCTCGATCGGAGGACCTCACCGTTGCTGACTTTCACGGCCGACCATCGTCCAAGCTAAGGAGGCTCTTTGTTCCCCGCATGGAGCCGCCAAGCATCGTCTGCGGCGTCCAACTCACCTTCTTCAAGTGTGGCGGGGTGGCCATCGGACTGGCGGTGCATCACTTCGTCGTCGACGGAAGCAGCACTTCCCACTTCACCCGGACGTGGGCTGCCATTTCCAGGACCGGTGACATGTCCGCCGTGGAGGCGGAGCCCCCTTGCCACGATCGCTTCCTCCTCCGTCCCCGCTCCCCGCCGGCGGTCCACCCCGATGCTCTCTCTGTGTTCTGCCCAATGGTGAACTTGTGCGAGTCCTCGGGGGTTCCTCTCAGGTCCGAGGCCTTCCTCGTCTCCAAGGACCAGCTCGAGGCTCTTAAGCAGGCATGCGGTGGCAGAGCCGTCAGCACCTTCTGTGCCCTGACCGCCCATATCTGGAAATGCGTGTCCGCCACTCGGCCCATGCCGCCGGACGCCACCACACGCCTCACCTTCCCGGTCAGCATCCGTCGCAAACTGGCGCCGCCGCTCCCGACCGGCTACTTCGGCAACGCGGTCATACGCGTGGGAGTCACCAGCGAGGTGCGTGGCATCGTCTCGGAGGAGCTGAGCTCCGTGGCCAGCCGAATCAAGGGAACCATCGGGCGGGTCGATGACGAGCTGGTCTGGTCGGCAATCGACTACTTCGAGCTGGCGGAGAGGGACAGCCGGCCGGCGCAGGGCAGCTTGCCGACGACTGAGCTGAGGGTGGTCAGTTGGCTTGGCATGCCGATCTACGACACGGACTTTGGATGGGGGAAGCCGGTGATGATGATGCGTGCCGAGTCTGAGCGCGGCGGCCGTGTCTATATGATGGACGGTGACGGAGACGGAGACGGCGACGGCGGCAGCGTGCGCATCATCGTGTGTCTCGAGGCAACAATTATCAAGGATTTCCACGACATGCTATATGCCAAGTTTAGTGACCTAATCCGGTCATCACTGTGAGATGTATGTCTAACTATATACAGTACGTCTCTCTCTCTCTCTGTCCACGTGCACTCTCTCTTTTAGCCAGCTTGCGATAATACTAGAGGCTAACGCGCGCATTGCTGCGCCGTTCTTCATTCTGGGATTAATTC
Source organism: Triticum aestivum (assembly GCF_018294505.1). NCBI lineage: Eukaryota > Viridiplantae > Streptophyta > Magnoliopsida > Poales > Poaceae > Triticum > Triticum aestivum. Next base: position 44,963,226 of record NC_057807.1, read on the forward strand.
TTTTATATCTAGTCGATTATTATGATTGGATGTTTTTCTTGGATTTTATCTGTGTTGACTTGTGTTTTAGTTATGTTTAGAAACTGTTTTTTCGTTCATATATTGTGTCAGATTGCTGTTGGAGACTGTATTTGTTCCTAGAGAAGAATGAAATTGTTTGGTGTGTGATTGTGGTGTATTTACACGTTTCGGCCTTGGTGTCAGTCTATAGTGGTCGTCTGAGCCTCTTGAGAGCTCCTTTTCCATGCTAAAACCATGGAAAGTGTTGCTATAACACTCACATATGCCAGCCCACGAAGTTCATGTCCGCTCGGCTTGGCTCCATGCTCTTGTTGCTCACTTAGTTTTTCTCGGTCGCCTAATGCTTGCTAAGAAAAAAAAACAATGATCATTTCCATTTGAAAAAGTTAGCTTAATTAAAATATGTTCAAGGAATATATCACGAATTCTAAAACCATTAATTTTAGAAAAACAGTCACAAACTTTAAAACATATTCATGGATTTAAAAAATCACAAATTAAACAATTTTTCGTATTTTAAAAGTGTTCACAAACTTTAAAAATGATCGCGAACTTCAAAAATATCCGCAAATGTAATGAATATTAGTGAATCTAAAAACTGTTTTTGTTTTTAATGTTTACAAATTTTACTAAGCACATGTGAATTAAAACGTGGAAAATAAAATATAAAAGGAAAAAACAAATAAACCAAACAACACACAATCTTACAAGTGGGGCCCTCGCCGACCCCACAACCCCTGAAGCACCACAACACTTCAAATCATGAGAGCTTAGTATCTCTATAGATAGCAGTATCCCCCGCACATACATGTACGAGCAACATTTCACGATAAGTTGAGGCACAAAAATGGCACTTTGCTCTAATTTTTTTGTCATTCAACGGAAATGGCCAAAACATAAAAAGTACAAGCATACAAACAAACATAACATAAAAAAGAAGGCACCACCCGCACATGCATGTACGAGCAACATTTCATGAAAACTTTTGCAATATACAAAAGTACCTTTTTTTCTTTCTTTGTTGCACGTCAAAAGTAACAATAAAAATAAAGACTGTTTTTTCTTTCTTTGTTGTACGTCAAATGTAGCGCTTAAATAGGTAGACGCTTTTCCTAAAACAAAAGTAGAACCTCGAGCGTAAGGGAAGGAAGGGGTCAGGCAAGCCAGTTATAAAAGCAACAACCCAAGCCTACTGGCCTTAAAACTAGGCGGTCGTAGTGTAGGCAGGAGCGTATTGGGCGCCTGGTCAGGGTGTGTTTGGTTTGTGCCCAAGGTTGCTACGTCAAAGCATTGGCTAGCCAAAATTTTGGTTAAGGTTTTGGTTGCCCATGATTTAGTCAACATTGGCAAGAAAAATGAACTAGAGTTGGCTAGAGTTCATTAGCATGCCAAAAACTTGGCAACCATCCAACAAAGACCAATCTTTGGGTCATGCCTAAAATTTTGATAAGGTGTACTTTGACCACAATCCAAACACACCCTAAAAGCCGTCTGATTTTTGTCTAAATAGATGTATTCCGGCCTAGAGGGGCGGAATGTGAGATTTGACAAGTTTTGTCATTTTTTACCTAAATCTGGGCCGTTTTTAGGCAGATGCCAAGACTTGGCTGGCTCTTGTGCCTGAAACCTGGATGGGTGCCTATATCAACTTTGTGGGCTTGGGTGGGCCTTGGCTTTCCGTCGAGCCTTGCCTCGTCTCTCATCATGAGTGGCGGAGGACGGAACTTTTTTAAGGTGGGGCGGACTCTAAAGTAGAAAATAATATACCACTAAGATCATAGGATTGTAGATTGTC
>NC_057807.1:44965330-44984604 GCF_018294505.1 Triticum aestivum
AACTAAATTCTCTGTCATCTCCAAAAACTGGAACTAATTTGTCCCCAGTAGGTCAAGAAGCCCCTACGCTGGCGGCTAGGGTTTTTCTCCTCTGAGGCGATCTGATCGCTTCCGAGTCCGGTTCCCTTCGTTCATCTCCGACCTTCGCCTATAGACCCCGACGCCCCCCCCCCCATCTGTGGGCCGATGGCGTCCCTCTCGGATGCAAACTCTGCAACAAGCGGCGGAGTTCCAGGATGTCGAGATCGATGAGGATGATCCTGAGATCAATGAAAGCGTCCGGTGGCTGGCCCTTGCTAAGGTTCGCATGGACAAAAACTTCAGCCCATCGAATTTCTACAAGCATATGAGGGCGGCTTGGGATCCAGCGCAGAGCGTGAGGTTTCTCCTGATCGGCCCCAATAGATTTGTTGTCCAAGATGTGCTTGGGTGATTGGGAACGCATCATGCATCAAGGACCTTGGCTGTTCCGCAACTGAGCGGTGCTCTTGTGCAAGTACGACGGATTCAGCCGAGCCGAGGACGTGGTGTTCGTTCAGATGCCTATTTGGCTTCAAATCCACAAGCTGCCGGATCCATGCTGCAAAAGGAATATTGTGGAGAAACTACTGAATGTGCTGGTGAGATTTTGGAGATGAGGTTAAACGGCAATACCCGTGGTGACTATGTCAGGGTAAGAGTGAATCATGATATTCAGCATCCTCTCACAAAATTTGTTAGTATTGTCCGTACAAAGGAGCGGCAAGTTTATTTGGTGCGGTATGAGAAGTTGGCTACGTTTTGTAGAGTATGTAGTCTTGTCGCCCATGAGCACAAAGAATGCGGTCTGGGAATTCACGATGAGAAGAAGATAAAGTACGGTGATTGGCTGTATGCGGATGCTCCTAATCAGCCACGGCCAGATGCTAATCCGGCCAAGGCAGTTGGCCCTCGGCCATCGGGCGTTGTTGTCCCAGCCGCCCCGGTGGAGCCGGGGCAGGATAAGTTCGACCCTGAAATTCTGGATACGGCGTCTAGCTCGATGAAGAATCCTGCGGTCGTGATGGAGGTGGACAAGGAGGTGAGGAAAATGTTAAACATGGACCTAGTTGGGGCTGAACAAGGTATCACCTCAGGAACACCGAAACAATTGCTTGCTATCACTGATGGCAGTGGGGGTGATTTAGGGGTGGGTCAATCGCCTTCGAGCAACACCTCAAGTAGTAAACGTTTGAAGCTCGCAGTGCATACAAAGAAGAATGAGATATCGGCGGCCTCCCTCGAGGAGGACCGCCGGAAGCAATGAATATCTTACCATGGAACTGCCCGAGGGGGGGGGGGAGGGGGGCGCCGGACAGTTCGTGAGGTGTTGGCCCTCTCAAAAGCCAATAACCCCAAGCTAGTCTTTCTTTCCGAGACTAGACAAGATGCAAGGAAAGTTGAAAAACTGAAGTGGAGACTTGGTTTGAAAGATTTCCATGGTGTGAGTAGTGATGCCAGAAGTGGTGGATTGGCTTTGTTCTGGGATGAATCATTATCCGTAATAGTACTTGATGTGTGTAATCGTTTCATTGATGTCAAAATTGTGGATGTAGGTTTAGCTACTGCTTGGAGAGGGACCTTTGTGTATAGAGAGCCTAGAGTTGAAAATAGGCAGCGCATGTGGGATCACTTATGCCGCCTTTGGGCTGCCTCGCAGGATCCGTGGTTGGTTTGTGGTGATTATAATGAGGCACTATGGAAGCATGAGCACTTATCTCTGAACCCGCGCTCTGAGAATCAAATGGTCGCCTTCCGAGACTGCCTTATTACATGTGAGCTTGACGATCTCGGTTTTTGTTGGCTACCATACACATTAAATAATGGTCAGCAGGGTTCTTGCAATGTCCAGGTCCGTCTAGACCGGGCGTGTGCAGATGAAGCTTGGCAGGATATCTTCCCTTCTGTGAAGGTGTTGCATCTAGCCACTTCGTGTTCTGATCATAGCCCTCTGTTAGTTCAACTAGAGGGAGTACAAGAGCAACGGCATCGGGCCTCTGCCTCACGTTATGAAATCATGTGGGAATGGGACCATGCGCTACCTAGTGTTATTGCTGCGGCTTGGGCTAAGCACAGGCCTAATGGTAAGCTGGGCTCGGTTGCCACCTCCCTTAGTGAGGTGATGATAGAGCGCAAACAGTGGAGCAATGCGAACTTGGGGAATGTTTTGAAGGAAATCGAGACTTTGTGTAAACAGCTCGCCGACCTCCAGCTTGCAGGTTCGGATAGAGCACAAATTCGAAGTAAGATGCATCAACTAGGTGAGTTGCTGTATGTTGGGCATAAGCCACCGCAGGCCGCATCGGGCGCGAGCTAGGGCGCGCCGGGTCCGTGGCCGTGCGTGTGTGCGTGCCCGAGCGCGTGCGTGAGTGGCGTGCGTTGCTGCACGTAGTTAGCAGGTAGTTAGTGCGTGTGTGTACTTGGACTAGGTAGTGGCCGGTGTAGCAGCCAGGTCGTGTGTGACCGAGGGAGTCTGCGTGCGTGTGTAGAACTGCTAGCGATGGAGCCGGAGGAATGACCGCGTCCAGGCCATTGGTGGCTGCGTCGTCCGTGAGCGGGCGCGACAGGAGCGCGAGCCAGGTACGGCATGGGGCGCGGGGGGACGTGGGTGAGTGCGTACGAGCGCATGTATAAAACCACGAAGGTCTCTGTATCGCGGCAGTAGCTGAGTTCGTGCTCAGGAAAATAAACAAAGGGCCGTTCGTGCGGCCGACGGCGTACGTGCGCCGGGCAAAATCCTGGTGTGTCTTTGTGTCCTTCCTCCTCTAGTCTTCTTCTTCCTCGAGCGAACCAGAGAGAGTGCAGGGCGAGAAGGGGGAGGAGGCCGGCGGCAACAACACTGTACCGTGAAGAAATGATATGGCTCCAACGCTCATGCATATCTTGATTGAAGGAGGGGGAGCGAAAAACCAAATACTTGCACCGACGGGCAGTTTGGCGTGCGCGTAGGAATTATATCCAACGTCTCATGAAGGACGATGGCTTGTGGTGTAATGCTCCGAGCGATATGGAGAGGATGTCATCTTCATATTTTCAAGAAATCTTTACCAAGGATCCAACGCTTAGCTCGGGTGAGGTCCTGGATTGTATCGAGCCAACGAGCCGCTGGCTTCGCGTCTATGCGGCTTCTCATGGTCACTACACTCCGCCCATGCTCCGGTCGCATCAAGCTCATCGTTTTTTTTAAAGGGTTGTAACCCCGGCCTATGCATCAAAACGATGCATACCATCAAGCTCATCGTTGTGACTGCAAGAAAGAGCTCCCTCGCGGCCGCCCAAAAGTTGTTTGATGAAATGGCCAATACAAATGGAGATGTGAAGAAGATGACCGTTTACTCATCTACAAGTGGGTTCCGCGTCTTATTTGCCACATCAGCCGGTCAAACTTTTTGGTCATCGCCACGTCAGCCCGACAAGTGGGGCCTACCTGTCGGGTTCGCTGTTTTCTTGAGTAAACTCAACAATTAGTGCTCCGCATTACTGGTTAGATGAAGAGTTGGTGGCTTTTTGTGCCCCGACACAAATGTGGTACCAAGTTGTTATCCTAGCCTCAAGTGTGGTGGTTTTGGTTAAATTACTCGATGTATTAGAATGTAATTTTTTGACTAAATATTAAAATGCTTTGAGAGCTTTCGCTATAGCTAGTAATAGCTGCCATAGTCGGCGCATCATCACTAAGTCGTGAAAACCATGAATTGAAACCTTGTTGCGGTTACAATCCTAGAGATAGTAGCAAAGGCCCAGGAAAATAGAATATATCCTAAAATACACAATACGCCCTATCTTTAGTTAAAATACACAATACGCCCTATCCTTATAAGGGCCTCGTTCAGCTGAAGAAACTGATCAGCTACAAGGCTGCGATGCTCCCAGCTGCAGAGCTGCTCACCCTACGCCCAGCTTCGTCTATTGTGCTACTCTTGTAGACGAAGTCAAGCCGCACCCTTGGCTCTACTCGCAGATGAATCTTTCATCCCCTTACTACTGTGCACTAGTGCACTACACGATGCTTACATTCCTGAATCCTGACGAGTCCCATTTCTACTTGAGCACGCCACATAAGGAGAAGCTCGTATAGGGGAGATCCAGTCACTTCTAGCTAAGACAAGTGACCTCCCTCTTGACGGATGAGACTAGGGGAAGAGTGATGTATGCCAGGAGGATACTCTCTCTAAGATATATAGTATGAAACCTATGTATAGTACATATGAGAAATCTTGTTACAATGTTTATTTCACATCTCGGTCGTACACTCGTACTACATATATTGTGTGCTCCTATCCACTACATGTGCAACATTAAGGCTTTAAAGCCAGCATTGCTATAAGTCTAGCCCACTTGGAAGTGCTATATGCCATCGAGAATAAGTTTCACTGCCTTCTTTTTCTTGGAGTGAAAAGTCCCACTACTTTCATATAAAGATCAAATCGAGGGATCTTCATGAGATTTACCAGTGCAGAAATTATATCTAACTGTTATGGTGCTGCTAGAAGGAGGGCGCGAGAGGGCTGGCCGGGGGCCTTTTTGCCCACGGCCGGGCAAGAGGGAAGGGATTTCCTTCTTAATTCTTGCTTGATTAGATTGATACATCTCCTCTCTTTATATAAAGAGGTTTACTTGACTCCCAAGCAAGGCTTACTTGACCCCTAAGCAAGCGACCCTTATCTCTAATTAACCCTAAGACTAATGGGCCCATTAGGCCCATTACGCACTCTAACACTACACCCCACCTGGACATGCAGCTTGTCCTCGAGCTGCAGCCTAACCAACTTATAACCATGACTCGACGCAACACAAATCTAACACCTAAAAACAAGCCTTTTACATCTCGGCTTGTTTTATTATTCTCAACCTGAAATAGACTGGGACGCTTTATTTTGGACCCCTTAACAAAAAATGGACACCATTCGCACGTCGGACGTGCACGTGTACAGCCACTTGGATCCCATGGACACCACCTGGACAAAAGGAATGCATGTGTATGACCACCTGGAAGTGGTCGCAAGAGTGACCAGCAGAGGCGCCCTCGCGACGGCCGGTGGCGGAATGCAGTGGTGCTACGCGGTGCGCTACTGTTGGTGACACCATGCCTTCTCCCTGCCGGACGGCTGTTGGTTTGCACCGCACAGGGAAGAGTGGAGGGCTTGCGATGGAGAATGACGAGGAGGGGTGCGCCCCCCCAACCGCCGATGTCGCAGAATTTAAGGTCGCTGCCCGCGGGGAAAACAGCATGCCTGCCGCCCGTGGAGGAAACCGCATGCACCCCGATGCAGCGGATGAGATCAAGGTCCTTTGCGCAGCGAAGGGCAACTTGGAGGAGCGGCAGCTGCAGACCACGCATCTCCTGCACATGCCGACGCGCTAGGAGGCCGCACGCAGCAGCCTGCAGCCTCACCGCCGCTAGCACGTGGCGGTAGCGATCCAAGACGGAAACGGTGATGGCGACGGCGGGGACTAGACTTGGTGAAGCGGGACTCCCGTCGATGCGGCCGATGCTGGACCGGAGCTGACCGGCGGTGGCTGCTGCAGCTTCAGCGGCTGCTGCGGCAAAGCGCCGGGCGCGGCGGAGGCCGCTAGGAGCGGCGACTGCCACTTCAGCCAGGGCTGGGCGGTGGTGGCGATGGATGGCAGCTGCAACGGCTGCTGCAGTGGCCCGGCGAGCGCGGCGAAGGCCGCCTGGTGCGGCGGCTGCCACGGCAGCCACAGAGGCGCGGGGGCGGCGATGGGCGCTGGAGGCGCGGCGGGAGTCGGCGCCGGCCACTGCGGCCACTATGGGGCGGCGGTGGGCGGCGGCGGCAGCTGCAGCTGGGGCTGCAGCGTCCCAGCGAACACCGCGGAGGCCCCTGGATGCGGCGAGTACCACGGCAAGGCCGGCGGCCCGGTGGCGGCAGTCGGCGGCAGGGGCGGCGGCGGCCCGTATGGGCTGGCCACACTAGTAGAAAAAGGGTCAAATGTGAGACACATTAGTCCCGGTTTGTAACAGAACCGGCACTAATGTGTCCACCTTTAGTACCGGTTCGTGGCACGAACCGGTACTAAAGGTCGTCCTATATAAACCCTTCGTCCACCCGCACTCTGTTCTTCCCCCTTTCCCCTCTCCCTCTCCTCTGTTCTTCCCTTCTTCCTCTCGAGTTCATCACAAAATTTGCCCCAAATTTGTCAAGATTTGCAGGCCCTCATCCATTCAAATGATCACCAAGGTTAGCAACTTTGTCCTTTCATCTCTCATTGCTAGATTAGCTCTTGCATTGGTTTATATAGTGATTAATTGTGGGTTTTAGTAATTTGGGAGGAATTATATGTGGTAGTATTTGATTTATATGCAATTTGAGGTCAAAATAACACTTAGTTTGCATATGTAGCTGTGGTTTACTTAGTGCCTTCTAAATCTCCGTCGTAACCATCATCGATCGCCCGCACCGTCCCGTCGCCGGCACCACCTTGTGGTGAGCCTCTTGTTCATGAAATTTTATATAAAAAATTGATGTTTGTGTGATTTGGATATATAGTTACTCGTATAATAATTATCTTACCCGTACGTTGTTTGTTATACATAGTGCCATGGTTTTGATATCCGTCCCCGTCGGCCCTCGTCCTTGTTATGATTCGGATGTGGTATATTCTCTTTTAAAACTATTTGTTGCATTTCGTGTTTATGACAAATTATGCCCATCAAGTTGACATAGATATTTTTATCTAGGAGGTATGTGAACCGGAAATTCCAACCGACCCTATTGTCAAGAGGTTAAATTTAGTTGAAAGAGTAAACGAGTACTTGAAAGAAAAATTGAAAAGAATTGAGGGGGAGAAGATGGAATTGGAGTTGCATGTTGCCGATGTCGTCGATGATCACAAGATCAAGATGAAGAAAATGCGCTTGAAGATTAGAAAGATTAGAAAATATGCCATCGATAGTGAGGCTTGGTATCATTATGCTGTTGGATCAATTGTTATCTTAGTTGCGATCTTGATCGCATTTGTTGTTGCATTTAAATGCTTTAGCTAGAGAGTTATTTGTTTGTTGCATTTAAGTGTTGTATGAACTTTATGTATGAACTTGTATTAATTTGGTCTATTCGGTGTTGTGTAATGAAGATGAGCCGGCAATGGATGTACGATGATCGATGCTCTCCTCAGTTCGTTGAGGGCGTGCATACTTTTCTGCTTGCGGCTGAGGCAAACAAGCGGGTGGATGGTTTTATGCCTTGTCCATGTGCTGGCTGTAAGAATGGTCGCAATTACTCTACGTCAAGAACCATTCACGTCCACCTGTTTGAGTCCGGTTTCATGCCCCACTATAATGTTTGGACCAAGCACGGAGAAAGAGGGGTTATGATGGAAGACAATGAAGAAAAAGAGGACGACGACAGCTATCCTGGCCATGGATTCCTTGAATACGATGATACAACAATGGGGGAAGAAGCTGAGCCGGCAATGCGGGAAGAAGCTAAAGAAGAGGCATCAGATGAGCCCGTTGATGATCTAGGTCGGGCCATTGCCGATGCAAAGAGAAACTGCGCAAGTGATTTGGAGAAGAAGAAGTTGCAGCGCATGTTAAAGGATCACAAAAAATTGTTGTACCCGAATTGTGTAGGTGACAAGACAAAGCTGGGCACCACACTGGAATTGCTGCAATGGAAGACAGAGAATGGTGCATCTGACAAGGGATTTGGAAAGTTGCTGGTAATGATAAAGGATATGCTTCCAAAGGACAACGAATTGCCCAAGAGTACGTACGAAGCAAAGAAGGTTGTCTGCCCTCTAGGGTTAGAGGTGCAGAAGATACATGCATGCCCTAATGATTGCATCCTCTACCGCGGTGAGTACGAGGATTTGAACGCTTGCCCGGTATGTGGTGCATTGCGCTATAAGATCAGCCGCGATGAGCATGGTGATGTCGAGGGCGAGCGCCCCAGGAAGAAGATTCCTGCCAAGGTGATGTGGTATTCTCCTATAATACCACGGTTGAAATGTTTGTTCCAAAACAAAGAGCATGCCAAGGCGATGCGATGGCACAGAGAAGACCGTAAGAAAGACGGAAAGTTGAGAGTACCCGCTGACGGGTCGCAGTGGAGAAAAATCGAAAGAAAGTACAGGAAGGAGTTTGCAGATGACGCAAGGAGCGTATAGTTTGGTCTAAGCGCAGATGGCATTAATCCTTTTGGGGAGCAGAGCAGCAACCATAGCACCTGGCCTATGACTCTATGTTTGTATAACCTTCCTCCTTGGTTGTGCATGTAGTGGAAGTTCATTATGATGCCAGTGCTCATCCAAGGCCCTAAGCAACCCGGCAAGGACATTGATGTGTACCTAAGGCCATTAGTTGAATAACTCTTACAACTGTGGAATGGAACAGGTGTACGTGCGTGGGATGAGCACATGGGGGAAGAATTTGACCTAAAGGCGTTGTTGTTTGTGACCATCAATGATTGGCCTGCTCTCAGTAACCTTTCAGGATAGACAAACAAGGGATACCGCGGATGCACGCACTGTTTGGATGATACCGACAGTATATATTTGAATAGTTGTAAGAAGAATGTGTACCTGGGACATCGTCGATTTCTTCTGAGCAGGCATCCCGTAAGAAAGAAAGGCAAGCATTTCAAAGGTGAGGCGGATCACCGGACGAAGCCTCGCCACCGTACTGGTGCTGATGTACATGATATGGTCAAGGATTTGAAGGTGATATTTGGAAAGGGTCCTGGCGGACAACCTGTTCCAAAGGACGCTGACGGACGCGCACCCATGTGGAAGAAGAAATCTATATTTTGGGACCTGCCATATTGGAAAGACCTAGAGGTCCGCTCCGCAATCGACGTGATGCACGTGACGAAGAATCTTTGCGTGACCCTGCTTGGCTTCTTGGGCGTGTATGGGAAGACAAAAGATACACCTGAGGCACGGGAGGACCAGCAACGTATGCACGGAGAAGACGACATACATCAGGGTCATGCAAGCTACGCTCTTACCAAAGAAGAGAAGGAAATCTTCTTTGAATGCCTGCTCAGTATTAAGGTACCTTCTGGCTTCTCGTCGAATATAAAGGGAATAATAAACATGGCAGAGAAAAAGTTCCAGAACCTAAAGTCTCATGACTGCCATGTGATTATGACGCAACTGCTTCCGGTTGCATTGAGGGGGCTTCTACCAGAAAACGTTCGATTAGCCATTGTGAAGCTATGTGCATTTCTAAATGCAATCTCTCAGAAGGTAATCGATCCAGAAATTATACCAAGGTTACAGAATGATTTGGTGCAATGTCTTGTCAGTTTCGAGTTGGTGTTCCCACCATCCTTCTTCAACATCATGACGCACGTCCTAGTTCACCTATGCAAAGAGATTAACGTTTTGGGTCCTGTATTTCTACACAATATGTTCCCTTTTGAGAGGTTCATGGGAGTCTTAAAGAAATATGTTCATAACCGTGCTAGGCCAGAAGGAAGCATCTCCAAGGGCCATCAAAATGAGGAGGTCATTAAGTTTTGTATTGACTTTATTCCTGACCTTAAGCCGATTGATGTTCCTGAATCGCGGCATAAGGGCAGACTGGATGGAAAAGGCATGCTAGGAGGGGAACAAATAATATGTATGGACGGACATTCTCTCACTGAAGCACACTACACAGTTCTACAGAATTCCGTCTTGGTGGCTCCGTATATGGATGAACACAAGAATTTGCTACGCTCCAAACACCCGGAGCGGTCTGATGACTGGATTACACGTGAACAAACCAGGAGTTTCACCAGCTGGTTGCAGACACGTACCATGCATGACACCTCTATTGAAGATGACATGTACTTGCTGTCCTAGTTACCATCTTCGAATATAATGACTTTCAAAGGGTACGAGATAAATGGTAATACATTTTACACGATCGCCCAAGATAAGAAGAGCACCAACCAAAATAGTGGTGTCCGCTTTGATGCAGAAACCAAGACGGGAAAGGAAACATATTATGGTTATATACAGGACATATGGGAACTTGACTATCGATGTGGTTTAAAGGTCCCTTTGTTTCGGTGCAAATGTGTCAATATGACACGAGGCGGGGTAACGGAACACCCGCAGTATGGAATGACAATAGTGGATCTCAACAATCTTGCGTATGCAGACGAACCATTCATCCTAGCCAATGATGTGGCACATGTTTTCTATGTGAAGGACATGTCTACCAAGCCAAGAAAAACAAAAGATAAGGAAGCGAATGCATCGTACGATGAGCCAAAGCGGCACATAGTTCTTTCTGGGAAGAGAAACATCGTGGGAGTGGATGACAAGACAGACAAGTCAGAAGATTATGAAAAGTTTGATGAAATTGCTCCATTCACAGTGAATATTGACCCGAGCATCCCGTTAAATGATGAGGATTTTCCATGGTTACGGCGCAAAGGGACACACGCGAAGAAAAAATTTCACACCCAAAGATCTGGGATGTGATCGGCTTCACTATCATCACTTTCTTCCGTGTTTCACACCCAGAGGGGAATCTCTGTAATAGTTAGGGTAGTTATGAGTTTTGGCATTTGAAACGCGAAGAAATTTTATGTGCAAACAAATTCTTTCATGCCTTTACTGATTTTTAAAGTTAAGTTATTCACAAACTAGTGATTCACACTAATTTCAAATAATTCAAAATTTAAACTATTCAAATTTGAAAACTACGGGCATTAACAGAAAGTTTGTAATTTTTTGTACCTAAAGCAAAAATATTGACAAAGAAACTCTAAATACACAAAAAAACAACAAAAAAATAAATAAAGCAAAAAAATAAAAAATAAAGCCCGCCTACTAGGCCAGAGCGGTCTGCATACGACTAGAAACTCAACCTGTTGTTGGGCCAGGATGCAGGCCCGCAAAGGCCAAGTGGGCCCATAGGGCAGCAAAGAACACGTAGGCCCAGTAGGTCTGCTTTGGAGAGGAGCTCGAGAGAGCGACCGCAAGGGGGTTTATAAACCAGTGCGGTCGCCCCTCGGCTAGCGAGGTGGGACTAAACTTGCCGCGCCGCACCTGCGCCAGCGCACCCCTTTAGTACCGGGTCGTGGCGAACGGTCAAATGTGAAGAACAATAGTGCCGGTTGGAATTTCAGCCGGCACTAATGTGTACACTAGTGCCGGTTCGTGGCGGCGATCAATAGCACCGGTTCGTGGCGAACCTTTAGTACCGGTTCATGCCACGAACCGGTACTAAAGAGGCTGTGTCAGCCTCCGGTCAGGCTATGGCCCCACCATCACCATTTAGTGCCGGTTCGTACCATGAACCGGTACTAATGAGGTTGTGTCAGGTAAGGCTGGAGCCCCACGAGCACCTTTAGTACCGGTTCATGGATAAACCAGACGTAAGCTGTTTTTTAGTCCCACCTCGCGAAGTGAGAGGGACTAAAAGCGGTTTATAAGCCCTGAATGCAGAGACGATGAAGAAAAGGCTCAATGCTCACGTTGCTTAGCTTCAAGCCTTCAGGAATACGGTAGACTGCATGGAGCTATGCATAGTGCAGTTTACACTATTCCGAAAGGCTTGAAGCAAATTAACGAACATTGCACCTCTTTTTTATTTTTAATAACTTATTACAACTCCGGACTTCTTCTGTTATGGCAAAAACTAATTACACGTCGACATTTCTTTTTTTTAAGTTATAACTCCAGACTTTGACCATCAAGTTTTGTAGAAAAGAAAAAATAGCAGAAAAGAAGAAAAACTATAGCTGAAAAGAAAAAGCTATATTAAAAACTACTCAGAAATAAATAGAAGAAAAAATAAAGCAAAAAAGAAAAAAATTATATTTGCTATTTTTCAATCGTTTACAAAATGACCGTGAAATTGAAAATCACTACAAAATGAACTCTGAAAATGTTGAATTTTGGCAAACTAGATGAAAAACTACTCACAAATAAATAGAAGAAAATAAATATAACAGAAAAGAAAAAACTACGCAAAAATAAATAGAAGAAAATAAAGCAGAAAAGCAAAAAAAAGTATAAAAAATTGGGGCGCTGCCCTGTGGGCCTGATAGGCCACAAGTGTGTAATTACAGGCCTTAAAGGCCCAGCAGACTCACAGGGCAGCGCACAGAGTTTAGGCCCACAAGCCTGCTATATAGAGGAGTTCGAAGTGGTAGCCGCGGCTGGGTTTATAAACCAGTACGGCTGCCCTTCGCCCGGCGAGGTGGGACTAAACTTTGGGGTGGCAGCGCGAGGCCTTTAGTACCGGTTGGAGCCACCAACCGGTACTAAAGACCACCCTTTAGTACCGGTTGGTGGCTCCAACCGATACTAAAGGCCTCGTCTTCCCGCCTCTTCGCCTGACCAAAGTTGGCCTTTAGTACCGGTTGGTGGCTCCAACCGGTACTAAAGGCCTCTCCTATATATACAACACTTACGAAAATTTCATTCTCCCTCTGTTTCTTTTTCTGTTTCCCCATTAAAGCACCGCCCGCACGCCCCGATCGATCAACGCGGTCGCCGTCGCCGCCCCCGTCCCCGTCGCCGCCCTCGTCTCCGTCGCCGCTCCGGGCCCGTCCCCGTCGCGCCGTCCCCGCGTTGCCGCCCCCGCGTCACGCCCCGGCCCGTCACCGCCCCCGGGCGTCGCCTCGCCATCGCCGTCGCCCCGCTGTGAGCTCTCCCCCTCTAACCCCTCTCCCTCGCCCCCGGCGGCCACCATGGGCGTCGCCCCTCCCCGAGCCCATACACACACACACAAGCATGATGAACACACACACACACGTACATATGTATGAATTAATGCATGTATATATTAGTATATACGTATTTGTATGTTTAATTAGTTTAGATTATTTAGATTATTATCTTTCCACTATTATATATGTATGAATGCATGTTAGATGGATATAATTAGTGTTTAATTAGTATGGAAATTTTTTATATAATGTTGTTTTTCAGTTTTTTAATGGATGTATAGAAGTTGTGTTTTCTGTTTTTAGTGTTAGATGCTTAATTAGTATGAAATAGTATATAGATTTTTGACATATGCAATGATAGCATAACTAGTGTTATATAGAAATGTTAGAAATTTTAGTTATCAAAATCCAATCATTAAAAAAATGTTACTTTTTGCGGGCATATAGCTAGTATTTGTTCTCGACGATGCCCGGCCCGCATCCTCGCCGTCGACCTGTCCGTGACGACGTCCGGCTGACCCATGTCCGGGACTGGGCTCCGCCGGGCTGGCACTGGGAGGTGCTGCCTGGAGGGGCGCGCCGCTTGATGAGGAACCCGGCCCCTGGTCCCGTCGTCGACCCTGATCTCGTTTGGTGGCGTTCGCGTGGGCCAGTTTCGGTGTGGAGGGACCCGGCCCCACCGGAGGTGGTACGTCGCCGTGTCAGGGAGGAGGACGAGCACGTCCATCGCTACATGGTTGTGTTAGAGGGCGGCAGGTTCTCCAATACCTGGCAGTTTCTTCAGGGATCTCACTTCAGCTATGATCCTATGAGGGTTCCTTCTCTTTGGGTGTCCACCGCCCGCGCCGCAGGAACCGCGAGTGTTCTAGATTCTTCTGTAGTATTCGATCTTTAATTAGCTACCTAGCCAGTGATGTACTATTCAATATTATATATTATTCGAGACGATGTATTCGAGATTATATCTATTATTCTAGACGATGTATTCGAGATTATATCTATTATTGGAGACAATGTAATTTGAATACTAAATTGTTTTATATTTCTTTTGGATTAGTTAAATAAAAGCTATGTCAGACAATACCGACAGAGAGGGAGAACAGACCATGTTCGATATGATACGCGGGCCAGATGATGATCAGAATGAAGAAGATTATGACGGCTCCGAATTTCTAAACAACACCGGAGAGGGTGTTATGATATTCGATCGCGACGACCGAATTGATGAAGTCATGAACTACGATTATGACGATGACGAAGAACATGTTGATACTGAAACAACAAAGACCGGCGAGGTATATTTATATAAGCAGGCATCTGGTGATCATCACATGTTTTAAATGACTTGAAGATATATTAACGAATCGATCTTTGTTCTTTCAGCCATCCGGATCGAGCAAATCTTCAGGCAAAAGGACGAAACGAGGCCCGAACAAAAAGTTGAAGGAGGGCGTAAAGTACAATATCGAGGCAGTCAGACCTAATGGCAAACCATTAGCACCTAAGAAGATTGCAGACAAGTTCATTCGTCAGTGCGGAGTTCTTGTGAAGGACCAACTCCCGATCAAACTTCAAGAATGGAGAGAGCCAGCAAAGCCACGTCCAGATGTTACTTTTGTCGACAAGAATCAAAAAGATCTGCTTTGGGATACTCTCATGGAACATTTCACCCTACCAGATCATTTCACAAAAGCAGATGTGCAGAAAGTCAAGGACGCTGCTCTTAGGAAGATGGCGGTTGCATTCAAGAACCACAAGAATCGTGAATGGGACAAGTACATCAAGGGAGGAAGGAAGACTCCAGTATTCGAGGGAACACTAGAGAACCAACGTGCTCATTGGGACGATTTCGTGAAATTCAAGGATTCGGAATTAGCTAGGAACGGTCGAGAATAAACAAGAAGAATGCCGAAAAAAAGGATAAGTTCCATAAGCTGGGGCCAGGTGGCTATGCGGTGGCAATGCCTAAGTGGGATAAGTCTGAGAAAGAGATGGAGGATGCAGGTGTCACTCCGGTTATTAAGAGCTGGCCCCCCAGGTGCAGGACTTGGTTCTATGCGCATGGGGGGGAGTTGGACCCAAAGACAGGCCATGTTTCGACGAAGGCAAGTCTGAAGGGAGCCGACGATGCGATACTTGTTGCAATAGAAGAGGCACGATTGGGGGTGTTCCAGCCCAACAGAGAGAACGACGAGTTTACGCGTGCCCCGGGAAATCCTGAACACCCGGGAAGAACACGAGGCAAGGGCGCTATTCCGTGGTATGAGGGGTTTTCAGACTGGAACACCGACTACAGAACCCGTGCGAGAAAGAAGATTGCGGAGGAGAAGAAGAGAAAGATGGAGGAAGAGCAGAGGAAGCGGGACTATGAACGCCTTCAAGGCCTAGAAGCAAGTCAAGCGGAATTGGCAGTCAAATTCCAGTGGCAGCAGGAGCAGATCGACTCACTTACCCAGCAAAGGGGCTCTCAGCAGCTGCAGCAGCTAGCGGATGATCCGGCATTGGATAGCACCGCCCCATCCATGCCGAGAAGCAGCGTGGGTTCCGCCCCGGACGACGCAATGCTGGGTAGATACCCCATGGATGACATCACGGAGAACACTAACTGCGAGCTACACATCAAAATAACGAACATATCCATGAAGGTGGCGGACGTCGTTGCTTTTACAAATCCCTCCGAGGCAACCTTCCATTGCAACCCGATTCCAGCGGGCTATGCTTGTGTCTTGGTTGATGAGGTGGTGGACCCACCATATTCGGAGCTACAGCTTGACATTCCTGGAGGTGACGACGAGCGCTTTCTCGGAGAGGCCAAACATCGTATCATCCTATGGAAAAAGGATTGCATCATCTTTCGAAGGCCACCGACACCGCGTCAGCCGACTCCTCGTCGAAGTCCGCCACCGAGTCAGCAGACTCCCGCTCCTGCAAGTCCACCAAGTCCGGCAAAGTGTCAGGCCACTCCTCCTCCAAGTACGGCAAAGTGTCAGGCCACTCCTCCTCCTCCAAGTCCGCCACAACGTCAGACGTCCACTCCTCCTCCATGTCCGGCACAACCTCAGGCCACTCCTCCAAGTCCGGCACAACTTCAGGCCACTCCTTCTCGTCCAACTCAGCCCCGTCAGCCGTCTCCGCCGCCTCAGCAATCGCAGAAGAGACACCCCGCAGCTATGGTGCGTAGCAGTACGAGTCGAGGTAGTACAGGAAGTACAGGCGGAGGCAAGCGATATAAATATGGTCCAAGCCTCACGCTTCTTCCGCAGAGGCCTTATGACAAGTCCGAGGAGGAAAACGCAGCCATATCGAAGGCCGAGGTGGAAGCCCATTTTGCATCGAAACCGCCACCGCCGCCAAGGGAGAAAGTGCCTGAGGAAATGATTGACCACTTCATTCGTATGGCTCAACCACCAGCTCCCAAGCCTGTTGACACAGACTATGAGCGCCACATCAGGAAGTTAAATCGAGTACGTCTACGTAAGGAGGCGAGCTCGGGATCGAGCAAACAACAAGCAGCTGTCAAAAAATGCGGGAAAACCATTCCCCAGCTAGGAGAACAGGCGGCGCAATCGATCCCCTCGCTTGTTGTGCCAACAACACGTGACAGTACGCGCGTCCAATATTATTGTGGGCAAACAGTTTATGTTCCCGAGGTGGGCAATGTGGTAATAACCAAGGACCATATAATGCAGGCTGAAGTTCTCAACATCACTGTTGGACAACTCCTCGAGATCGAGCCCATGCATGTGCTTAGAGAGGATGAAATAAAACGGAAATATGTCCGGGGCCAACCTTTGGTCGAGCCAAACAAGGTCAAGAACCTTCCAACGAGAATGTATGAATTGCATCAATGGTACATGAACATTACCAAGATTTCAGATCGATTGTCCCTCATGGTGAATGTCAAGGAGGAGCATTACTTCCATGAGAAAGCTCTGTCCGTTGAGTATTCTGAACTGTTTTAGTTATACAATCAAGACGCACTCCACAAATCTATCGTCAGTTGCTATTGTCTGTAAGTGATTTCTTTCTGTAATTTAAGTCTCAAGCTAGCTGTAGTGATTCTTTTGATCAATCATTATCTGTAATTATCCTCACTATATTCTTTTCTGTGGTATTATGCAGGATGAAGATGTATGAAATGAGAAAAGGTGGACGCTTTGGCATTGAGTTCATTGACCCAAACACCATTAATGAATACACATGGCGGATAAATCCACATCATCAAAAGGACGTAGAGGACAACATGCTAGAGTTCTTGAAGCGCCTCAAATACAATGAAGATATACTACTTTCTTACAACTTCCAGTGAGTCACACTGTCTTGTATTACAAATTCTCTATTTTTGCCTACTAGCTAGCTACATGTTTTTGCTTACATATGCCCGCTTAATTAAGACATGCAAACGTGTGTGCATGCAGATTTCACTAGGTCTTGTGTATCATTAAAGTTGATGACGGAACAGTTGAAATACTGGACTCACTACTCAAAGCAAATACTGACTATAACATCTTGTTGGGATAGTCAACAGGTAATTTCAATCATTATTAACTATATATCTCGGCCTATTTAGTTTGTCATTTCATGATATAAACAATTTAATAACCCCTTCATTCATTTTCTTTGTCGGCAGGCAGGGCTTGGGCAAGGTTCATCAGCGTCACGGAAGGCGAATGAAAAAAAAAGCTTAAATGGTTTCGACCCAAGGTAAGTAATTAAGTAGTACTAGCTAGCTAGCTAGCTGTCATCTCTTTAATTATCATGCTTGATTAATTATTATCTGATCAAATTTCATTCTCGTAAAGGCCCTGAAGCAGGTGCAGGGGACTGATCTGTGTGCATTCTGTGTTTACGAGAACATTCGCATGATGGCGTCCGAAAGGAGCAGATCTCAAAGACAGGAATGGGTACGCTTGTCAGAATACTATTCACAATTTTTACACCATTATCGATATCTAGTCACACAACTAATACACATGCATATTGATCTCCTTCTTAACAGTTCAAAGAGGTGCGGGAGAAGCTCCTAGAAACGGAGCGTGTAGAAGCACTTCAAGAGGAAATAGCGGGATTTTTGCTCGACCAGGTCATAAATCCGAAGGGAGAATACTATTACCCGCTACCGCCCCCATGAAAACCACTTCCAATTGTCATCGTGCTCCGAAGGCATCAATTAGGCTAATGCCACTGGCTCTGAAGGCAACATGCATATGTAAGAGAAATTGCATATAGCTATACATGTGTGTATGTATGAATTAATTAATATGGTGGTTTGTGAGACATTGATGATATATATATGCATGATTGGTTCTACTAGAAATTCTATTTATATATATATATATGCATAACGTGTACAATGTGTAGTATCGTAAAATACCAGCAAACGAAAAAGAATTAAAATGGAAACACAAAATTAAATGAAAAAGAAATCATAAAACTAAAAAAACCCAAACCTTATAGTACCGGTTGGTCTTACCAACCGGTACTAAAGGGCTCCAGGCCCCCGGAGCTGGCTCGTGCCACATGGTTTTCCTTTAGCACCGGTTCGTGCCGAACCGGTACTAAAGGGGGGGGCCTTTAGTGCCCACACTTTAGTGCCGGTTATGGAACCGGCACTAAAGGGCCTTACGAACCGGTGTTATTGCTCGGTTCTGCACTAGTGCCAGGTACAGCTAGATCCCCTGGACGGCTGCGACGAGGTCGTTGAGGACCCAGGTGATCTCCTCCGGGGTGTAGGCGACGACCGGTGGTGCGGTGGAGGGCGCCGACATCTGAGCGGTGGCGGCGCCGAAGGATGCGACCAGCGGCGCGGACGGGGATGGCAACGACACGGTGTAGATGGCCAGCGGCGCGGTGGTGACGGTCGACAGCGAAAGCGATGGGGTGGGCGGCGGCGAAGACATGATCGGAACTGAGCTGCCTGATACCAAATTGTTATGGTGCTGCTAGAAGGAGGGCGCGAGAGGGCTGGCCGGGGGCCTTTTTGCTCACGGCCGGGCAAGAGGGAAGGGATTTCCTTCTTAATTCTTGCTTGATTAGATTGATACATCTCCTCTCTTTATATAGAGATGTTTACTTGACTCCCAAGCAAGGCTTACTTGACCCCTAAGCAAGCGACCCTTATCTCTAATTAACCCTAAGACTAATGGGCCCGTTAGGCCCAATACGTACTCTAACACTAACAATTAATTCCACTGCGTCAGGAGACCATTACTAGTAGCAATCCACACATGCATAACTTCTCTTGATCAATCCATGTTCACACTACACACAAGAATACTGTACAATCTAGAGCTAAGAACTATCAAACTAAATGCATGCATGGTGAACACTTGAGGTGTCGCTGCTCAGATGTCGTTGTGATTACCCGTCCTGACATACCGTCAGCGGTGAAGTGAAGCGTAGATCAAAAGTATCCAACTTGTAGATAGGGACAACAATGAGGCCCCAGACCCACCAAACTGACGAGGATTTCATCTTTTATGGGGTGGTTGAGAGAAAACCTTCCCCATGGGGATATTTACTGAAGAAGTCTATCCCCCATAGGGTAATGGTGAGACAGGGATGGTATCCTATTCACCACACCCGTTCACCCATGATCATGCAAACAGGGATGGAGATGGG
>NC_057807.1:44984836-45026611 GCF_018294505.1 Triticum aestivum
AAGGTTGAATCCACATATATCCAACTAACTGAATCCCACATGATCCGTCGGAGACATACCCCAACACACCGTACGGCAAAGCTAGCTAGATGCCCCGTTAGGACGGGAGCTGAGCGTGGTGGATGTTATTTCATCTTCATGGAGTTGATGCCACTTTGTCGTTCTGAGTAGGACACAAAGCCTAATCGACCAAAAGAACACCTAAAACAGAGCAGGAAACCCTTCTGCCGTTAAGGGCGATCGAACAGTTTCCAAAAGAGCAACCGACACGCAGCGTGGATAATTTTGAAACCCTGGAAGCAACATTGCTGTTAGCGGAGCTAATAAAACTAGCATCCACTTGTGAGAATATTATGGTTGGATTGAAAACTTTTAAACAGTGAGCTATCTGGCGCCCTGGATGGCTCTACAGTTGATATATGGAAGGTTCACTCGATCCGAGGGAGCCATGACCAGAGGGTTATGACTAGAGGACATGTTTATACAAATGGGCCAAGAGTTAATTGATACAAAATCTAGGAACTAGGATGACCAGCTGATTAAGGATTACTTGTAGCCCATAGATTAGCTGAGATAGTTCAAGTCATTCTTGATACAGTCGAGTATTGAGTATAAGGAGAAGTGGTGACTGATGACTTCCCGCAGGTTTCGAATTCTTTCGGCATGGCGACTATAGCACACCGTGCCTGGGAAAGCAATGTTTTTATATTAACACAGTGTAGTGTCAAAAACACTCTTATACTACGGGACAGAGGGAGTGATCATTGTTTAATAAAGGTCGCTGGATTTCAAGAAAAGAAGGGGGGAAAACAGCGTAGTGGGCTGGCCAAGCAAAGGAGCGCTGGTGAAATCTTGGGACGGAGCCGTGTGATGTGAGCCATCCAGTATCTTGGCCAGCCCATCTTGACACGAGAAAGGACCAAACGAGCCTCTCTCCGCCGGCGGTGAGAGAGGAGAGGATGGAGCAGCGGCGCAAGCCTCTTCCGCGCCGGCCGACGTACTGCGCGCCTTTTAGGTCAGGTCGTCCACCAGCCAAGAAGAGGAAGAGATTGGGCTCCGAGGGAGAGATTGAACCTTCGGCCGGGGCGGCAGGAGTCGACCGGATCAGCGCCCTCCCCGACGAACTCCTCGGCGAGATCATCTCCCTCCTCCCCATCAAGGACGGCGCCCGCACCCAGATCCTCGCGTCCCGGTGGCGCCACCTCTGGCTCTCCGCCCCTCTCAACCTCGACTGCCGTGGCTTCGCCACCGCCGCCGATCTCGCGGTCGTCAGATACCGCAGGGTCTACAACAACGTCCCCTCTGCTGTAGCGCACATTCTTGACCGCCACCAAGGCCCCGGCCGCCGCCTCCGTGTCAAGGGGTACCGTCTCCCCGTCGCCGCCGCAGCCGCCGCCGCCCTCAATTGGTGGATCGTGGCCCCCGCCCTCGCCGCCGCCGCCGCCGCCGCCCTGGATTGCTGGCTCGTGGCCCCCGCCCTCGACGGCCTCCAGGTGCTCGAGTGCTGGGTTTCTTCCAAGCATTCTAAACCGCTTGGGCCGCTGCCGGCGTCCGCCTACCGCTTCTCGCCCACCCTCCGCGTCGCCACCTTTGGTGGCTGCCGCCTCCCCGACGACGACATCGCCCAAGGGCTTCACTTCCCCAACCTCAAGCACTTGTCACTTGAATCCGTCTCCACCTCGGAGCACTCTCTGCACAGCCTCATCGCCGGTTGCCCCGCTCTAGAATGGTTGATGATTCACACAATCTTCGGCTTCCGTCGCCTTCGGATCAATTCCCTCACTCTTACGTTCATATGTGTGCAAGATCAACTTCAGAACTGCAAGCGATTCAGTCCGATCCAGTTTGAGGAACTTGTCATCGAGAATGCGCCTTGTCTTGAAAAGTTGATCCCTCTCTACTTACAGTGGGGTCTGCAGGTGTCGGTAATCTCCGCGCCTAGACTTCACACCTTGGGCTTCCTTACTGATTGGGGCGACCATAGTACCAAACTAGAGTTTGGCTCCACAGTTATTCAGGTGATTAACCTTCCATGTGCTCTTTATACTTCTTGCCTTATATATGGGATGTCTAACTAGTTAACCCGTGTTTGTCATCTGCACTTGCATATAGCCTGATTTTGTCTCCCATGCTCCATTTAGGGATTGCGCGCCGATAGCCTGACAACGGCGGTGCGCACTGTCAAGATTTTAGCGGTCAATGTCCATACTCTTAGTTTGGATAATGTTCTTGACATGATAAGATTCTTTCCATGCCTGGAGAAGCTGCTTGTGAAGGTGGCTATTTCTTCCTTGACAATTCCTAGCGTCGTTCAGCTGAGCTTTCGATATACTCACTGTTCTAAAGCGGTGAAAGTTTTTATGTCTTTCTTTGCAGTCATGGAGTTTGGGTGAGAACAATTTGTGGCATCGTAAACACCGGGATCTTCTCACATGTCTTGACATCCGTCTCAGGACAGTAGTGTTGGAAACGTATCTGGGCAGCTGGTCACAGGTTAACTTTGCCAAATTCTTTGTGCTGAACGCCAGAGTGCTGGAGTCAATGATGTTTCATGTTGAGGCCAGCTTGTACGACGAGGAGTTCTTGGCAGAACAGTGTACGAAGCTTCAGCTAGGGAAAAAGGCTTCAAGAGATGCTCAGTTTCATTTTACAACTGGTACTTCTCTTGAAGCTGTTTGGGAGACCAATCATCTCAGTGATTTAACTTGGATGACCCCTTCCTGTGTGGATGTTGAAATGGGTTTGGTCAGTCAGGAATTATCTTTGCCTATCTCATTTCTGTTCTGTTCAGACTTGCTTAGTACCCTTGATTGTAGTATGTGTATATGTACAATCTTGTGTCATTTGTTTTGACATACACTTGATGGTATATGCACAATCTCACTGAAAAGTTTTGGATTCTTCAACAATGTTGCTACAGTATAAGACGGCGGCTTGTCGAGATCCATCTTTTAATCTTCCATTGGAACATCTGTTCAATGACTCTGCATGCAGTGTCATTCTTCAGTGGTAATTGAAGGTTGGGTATTAATTCTCGAATGTCTTATGAATACCATTGAAGTGAAGGAAAAGGAAACAACTTAACTCTTGTGATTTAAATGATATTTTTACTGTCTGGACCATACATCGCATCAATGTATTGGTTACTTATATTTATCTAGCTTCTGGAGGATTTATGAGTTCACCCTACTTGTTATTGCTTGGCCTCGTACAATGGAAGTAAATGCGAATCGTTCTGTTTATCGATGCGACTGCATTTTGATTATTCATTAAACTACTACTGCATCTAAATTAACAAGTGCAATTGTATCGAGGTTTTGACAGGTGCAATTGTGTTGAAATTTTGAATTGGAATATATCAGATGGTTTTCGTGTCTGGGTGTTCTATGCACTGTCTTGTGCAGTTAGAGACATCACACACAAATAATCTTACTATTGTTTTGTGCTGTCCTATTATACTTTTTTTCCGAGAATGATTGTCTTTTGCTTTATGTCGCCTTTTTTTTGTGCTATTGTACTTGTGAGGAGAAATACTTTTTTTTTGTCTTTTGCGTTATGTCGCCTTTGATCTTATTCGAGTAATCCTCTGAATCTTTTATTTGCTGTTGCCACTCGATTCTTGTCTGTTTCTTTGCAAAATTGTTCTGTGAACAGTGACTCAGCATCGTAGAGTACCACATTAATTTGCAACGAGGTGAGTCACACATAGCCGTTACCATATAAGTTATCGGTCCTATATTATTCATGCTCCTGGATTCAGTCATATATGTATTTTCTTGGCCTTGATGATTCAATAATTTCTATGATGCTTTGCTTCATGGCCGCCGCAAGTTTGCATCGCTGATTGCTAAGTTAGCTACCACACATTATATGTTCTCAAGCATTTGTCTTATGTCGCCTTAAATTTTGTTTCACATTGTTCTCTGAGTCATTGTTTTGCACTTCTGCTATTGCCACCGAGTCCTCTGATTTAATGCCAATGCAGCTTCTCAGGTATCTGAGAACTGCCTGCTACATCTAAATAATATCCATACCTTGGTTGCTCCCTCTCAGAATTCGAAAAGTACCCAACTCTATACATTGACTGTTGTGAAGATCCTGAACACCATTATTTGCTAGCTACTTGATACAGGTTCGGTTCTTGATGAGATGGAACCTGAAACTGTATCTGTTATAGTCTTGTAGATAAGGCTGACAGCAGCAAAACTTGTGTGTTTGTGATGTGTGCGTTGGAACTTAGCTGTGAGTGTAGAGACGGTATCCACCAGCCGGAATAATCTAATAATGTCACTTGTGTACTCAATACAAGTACTCAATCATGCATATATATCGAGCATGCAATGCAGGAGTAATTTGATTCGAGTACTGATGTTTGTAGTATGCCTATATGCACATTTCCGTGTCATTTGTTTTGTCATACACTTTAGGGTATATGCACAATCTCACTGAAAAGATTAGATCCCATCTGGATTCTTCAACGATGCAGCTTTGGTCTTCCATTGGAACATCAATTAAATGACTTTGCCTGCAGCGTCATTCTTCAGTGGTAATTGAAGGGATGTTGTTTTCTCTGAAATGTCCATGAATACCACTGAAGAAAAGGAGAAGGAAACGACTTTACTCTGTAATCTGAAGTCAGTTTTGTATTGTCTGGTCCATACATCATATCAGTGAATTGGTTACTAAATTATGTTTATCTGGCTTCTGGATGATTTAAGAGTACACCATTTCTTGCTGTTGCTTGGCCTCATACAATGGAAATAAATACGGACGGTTATTTTTATCGATGGAACTACATTTTGATTATTTATTAAACTACTTGCATCTAAATTAACAAGTGCAATTGTATCGAAGTCCTAAATTTGAGTGTCCGAGATGCTCTTTGTACCTGAGTGTTCCAGGCACTAGCTTGTGCAGTTAGAGACATCACACACAGCAAGTAGTCTTAGGTTGCTGTTTATTTTACTTGCGAGGAGAAAGCTTATTGTTTTGTTGTATTGAAGTCCTAAATATGCTGCTGTTTGAATCTTTCCTTTGCTGTTGCCACTGGACTCTTGTCTGATACTACATTCTGTGAGCAGTGACTCAGCACTGTACAGTACTACATTGTTTTGCAACAATGTGAGCCTCATAGAGACGTTACGATTCATATTTTTGGCCCTTAGTATTATTCATGTTCTTGGCTTCAGTCATTTGTATTCTCGTGGCTTGATGATTCGTATTTGTCATTCCTATTCAGCGCTTACTGGCTGTAATAGTATGATGATGGTTTGCATCGCTGATTGGTAAGTGATCAGCTAGCACGCATTATTGTTAAACTCAATTATTTCTCTTATGCCGCCTGAAGTTTTCCACATTGTTTTCTGAGTCAATGTTTGCAGATCACAACTCTAAATGTTGACAGTTTCGAAGATTTTGAACACCAACATTTGTAGATCACCAGCTACTCGATACAGGTTCGGTTGTTGATGAAATTGAATCTGAAACTTGACCTATCCGTTGTACATATATAAGTTGCCAGCAGCAAGACTTGTGTGTGATTGACGTGTGTGTTTAACTGTTTATGATGGGAGAAGAGTTGAGCTGAAAGATGATGAGGCTAATGCAGAAACCATTTCAGCCTGTTCAATTCAGCCCTTTTTTTTAGGTCTTTACCGTGCAATGAAAAGAAGGGTATTTGAAATTTTGAAGTGACACTAACATTTGTAATAGCTAAAATAAGTACTACAACCTATTTGCCAAATTATAGTGCATAGAATTATTTTTTGTATATTCAAATTTTTGACCAAGTTTATGTATACAAAAACAATAATTTACAATACTAAATATCATATAAAAATATATCTCATGATGAATCTAATGGTAGTAAGAATGTTGATAATTTATTTATAAACTTAGTCAAAGTTTAAGGATGACCTTGAAAAGAACTTATATATATGCACTATAATTTGGAGGGGGTAATTATGTTTTCTTCAGCAGATCTTTCATCAGAGATGCCGTTAATTAAGTATGGTTGGTTGGTGAGTGCTTGGCGTTGGAACTTAGCTGCGGGTGTAAAGCCGGCATCTACCAGCCAGACTTAAATAATCACACAGCGTCACATGTGCAGGCTACGCACCAGCCCGGCATGCAATGCGCGAGGTAATTTTCAGCCTCCAGCTAGCTTAGTTTGTTCCCGTCTGCCTCCACACAGTAACGGATCAGTTGCTCAGAATCCTCACTCGTTTTTTTTTTGTTTTTTTTTTTGCGGGGTGGTTTTTTTTTTTGTTTTTTTTAGGGTACGGAAGCTTTGGATTTGACGGGGGCATTATCGAGAAGCACTTCTCTTTATTACTGGGCCATGTTCGAGCACAGTGGATGCGGCGGTGGTAGGTTGTCGGCAGGACTGGATTATTACCCAAGATTCGGTGGGGCGGTCTTGTGCAAGTCTGGGCGAAAGCTTTGTGGTTGACGGAGTCAGTGCCGGGAGTATATAGCAAAATACTACCACATTACGGGCTAGGGTCATAAAAAACTATCATTCTGTTAATTTTTCAAAAAAAACTAGTACAAAATTGGCTGGCTGTTTCAAAAATAAAACTAATGACTGGATGTTTAAATTTTGATCCGGATTATGATAGGACGGGCCAAACAGTAAGCGTTGACTGTTAGCAAATTTAGTGTTGACTGTTAAAATGGACCAGAGGCCCACATGTCATCTGTCGAGAAAACCAATCCAGCCCATTATTTAGAAAAGAAGGAGCCAGCGGAGCCACCCGGAAAATCCTATTGGACGCTCGCTGCGTCGACTTGTCGAGGCTTCGCACAGAGAAGTTAGCGACAGCGATCAAGATGGGCCTGCCCAGTTAGGAGATAGCGCTGCGCTGCAGCTTCCGGTTTTGGAAACCTTCTGGAGGGTTCCTGAACGGTTTTGGGAACCTTCTAGAAGGTTCTTGAACCGGGTTTTCACTGGTTTTTTTCTTTTTCTTTGTTGTTTTTCCTGTTTTTTTCTTTTTCTTTCTTCGTTTTTCTGTTTCTTTATTTCATCTTTCAATTCCTTTTTCTTCTCTTTTTTTTTCTTTTTGTTCACATTTCAAATTATGTTTGGGAGTTTCAAAAATCTTCCAATTTCAAATTCGCACTTCCAAATTTGTTCCCCATTTCAAAATTTGTTCTCAACATTCAAAAATTGTTCGTGCTTTAAAAAATTGTTCACGCTTCCAAATTTGTTCGTGCTTTAAAAAATTGTTCGCGCTTCTAAATTTGTTCTCCATTTCAAAACTTGTTCTCAACATTCAAAAATTGTTCGTGCTTTCAAAAATTGTTCACGGTTCCAAATTTGTTCTTCATTTTAAAATTTGTTCTCAACATTCAAAAATTGTTCGTGCTTTCAAAAAGTGTTCGAGCTTCCAAATTTGTTCTCCATTTCAAATTTTGTTCTCAATATCCAAAAAATGTTCGTGCTTTAAGAAATTGTTCGCGCTTCCAAATTTGTTCTCATGTCAAAAATTGTTCTCAAGATTCAAAAAAAAATGTTCATGCTTTGAAAAAAAAATCCATGCTTCCAAGTTTGTTCTCTGTTTCAAATTTTGTTCTCAAGATTAAAATAATGTTCGTTCTTTAAAAAATGTTCATGTTCAAATTTTGTTCTCAAATTTCCTCGCTTACAAATTTGTTCTCTGTTTCAAAATTTGTTCTCAAGATTAAAAAAAATTTTGTGCTTTAAAAAATGTTCATGTTCAAATTTTGTTCTCTAAATTCAAAAAATGTTCGGGATTTTAAAAAGTGTTCAGTTTATCAAAAATTTGTTCAAGCCTTTTAGTTTTTCTTCTAAAATTTGGAAAGTGTTTGCTTTTTAAGAAACACCTTTTCAAAATAATTTTCGCGTTCGGAATTTGAGAAAATGTTCGGGTCTCCTTTACATTTAGCTCCGCACGCCATATCAAACCAAGGACGGTTGTCTATCGCGATGGCTATGCTCGTTCGTGGAAAGTTGGAGGTCCCTGGTTCGATCCCTCTGTCGAGCAGAGTTTTTTGTGATTTTTTCACTGCGTTGCGCGAATGGGCCGGCCCAGCTGGAGACGCGCCTGTGCGTCCGCTCGACAATTCGCCGCAGCGAGCGGCGCATAGGAGCTCTCGAGCCACCCACCCTCTCCTCTCAGGCACTCCTTCGGGCGTGGCTGCCCGAGATGCACCGAGTACGAGTCGCCGCGTGTTGGTGCCACGCCCTGGCCATTGTGGTGCCTTGGCCGTTGCCGCGAGGTGCCCCGTTGTGGCGCCCTGGCCGCTCCGGCACCTCCGTCGGTCTCTGGTCCCGTGCCTGGAACCACACCGCCCGTCAGTCTCCAACTCCGACGTGCTGCCCGCGACTCCCCCTCCTTTCTCTTCTCCCCATGCCGCCATGGAAGTCGGGCTCCTCCAGCCTCCCTTGCTCATGCCGCACTGAACGCCGCCGGCGTCGTCTCCACCCGGATCCGCTCGGCCGTCGCCTCAAAGCCGCTGAGCGGCCGGTCTCGCCCGAGTCTAGCTCCGCGCGCAGGGTGCAGATCGCAGGTCGCAGCTTCGGCTGCCGCGCGAGAAGGAGTGTGTGGAGCTACGGGAAGGAGGGAGGATGGGTGGTGGAGCAGCTCGCCGGCGGAAGAGAGGTGGTCGTCGTTGCGCCACCGCCTCGCCGTGGCCTGTCGCCCGCTGTTGCCGCTCTGCCATGGTCAGCCAGATCTGGACGGGGATTGAGCCGGCAGGCTTATCCTCCCCTTCCTACGGTCTCAAGCCCACACTGCCTCCCCCAACGGCCTCAAGCCCGGTTCGACGGTCTCAGAATTTTGTTGTTGTTTTTGCAACGACGTTCCTCATAGGCCAAGTAATCGCTACTTTGTTAGAATGGCTAGTGCCATGATAGGCGATAGCAGTGATTATGGGACGATCGAGTCTGGTTAGCTATCTCAAAATGAACAATAAACAAGAGGATCAAAGAATTGCCGCTGTTGGAATGGCTAGTGGCATGGTAGTCCAACAAGGAGTAGAAGACAACTTCATCGGATCAGAGTGGCTAGGATTGTGAGATGGATTTGTCATCCACTGTGACAGAGTTGCTCAAAAGATTTGTCCCCGGTGGCTTGGCTGGCTGAACTTACGTGGGGACAAGTACCTTGTAAGGCACGATATATTGCAGTGATAACATAACTATTATCAACAGCACTTGCAAGAATCTAGGATCCGCCCGACCCTGACCCCAACCTGCCCTAGCGTCATTTCCCCGTGAGGCGGCCGGGGATGCGCGTGTGCCCCCTTCCTCCACCCCTCCTCCTCCCACTCCCCCTGCCGCTGCCGGGGGGCGCACTTGGATCTGGTCCGGGTGGTGTCGGTGGCGACGGGATATTCTATAGCCCGCGCGCTTGGCCCTCCTTCCCGGGGCAGGGGGTTTGCGGCGGTGAGGCTTGGGTGGTGGTGGTCCGGCGACCTGGTGGCGGTGGCCAGCGGCAGGTGCGATCGTGGCGTTGGTCCTTGGCGGCAGGGTGGCCGGCAGCGCGTCTCCGGCCTAGATCTGGGCCCTTAGGGCCCCATCTGGGTCCTAGAAGGCCGGCTCCGGTGCGGCCTCGCTGCCTTCTGCTCGGTGGAGAGGAGGAGCGGCTCGGATGGGGGGCGGCTTCGCAGGAGGCATGCCTTCTGCAGCGCGACGGTGGGAACATTACAGGCATCTCAGGACCCGGCTGGGCCTGGTATGCTCCTGCTATTGCGTCCGGTCGGTTACCATCATTGACAGTGGAGGTTAGTCCCTGCCGCGTGCCGACGGTGCCGCTACCCCTAGTCTTGGCTCATCTTCTTCTTTGTGCAGGCCCCACTTCGCGGTGCCGTAGTGAGACAGCGTGGGTGGCTTGATGACCGGGTTGGCACAGGGTGGTGGACGGTATATTGGTGGGCTCTGGAGCGCCCGGGGTGATGGTTGGGATCGGGAGAGATCCCTGCCAGCCTATCCGACACCGGCGCGGTGCCGCCTGAGGGTGCCGCCGGACCTTCCTGGAGGGTGTCAGGTGCTACCCTCCCTTTCTCCTCCTCGTGTACCGGGGGAAACCCTTGGCAGCAGCATCATTATCGTTGTGTTCCTTCTTGGAGGTGTTGATGGGTACCGGACCTTCGGAGCCTAGGTGCTTGGTGGGAGATCTCGGGCGTAACGGTCGCAAGGCTTTTTCGTCTTTGTTGATCCACTATTGCGGCATTTGTTGCTTTTGTATTTTCTCTCTTTTCTTTTGAGCTTGATTGTACTGCTTCCATCAAAGCACCTATCGTTGTTTGTATCGGTTGGTTGCTTTATATAATATAAAGCGGGGGGAAATACTACATCGCTAATAGCACTTGCAATAGAAATATAAAATAAATGTAACTAAAATGATACACGAGTGCTTTTAGCCTTCCACGGACGGATATTCTTTTATATTATATGTTGCTAGGGAATTCACCTCTTTTCTTTTGAGCTTGATTGTACAGCTTTCACCAGAGCACCTATCGTTGGTTGTATCAGTTGGTTGCTTTATATAATATAAAGCGGGGGGAAATCCTATATCGCTAATAGCACTTGCAATAGCAATATAAAATAAATGTAACTAAAATGATACACAAATGCTTTTAGCCTTCCATGGACGATATTCTTCTATATTATATGTTGCTAGGGAATTCACCTCTTTTCTTTTGAGCTTGATTGTACAGCTTTCACCAGAGCATCTATCGTTGGTTGTATCAGTTGGTTGCTTTATATAATGTAAAGCGGGGGAAATCCTTTATCGCTACTAGCACTTGCAATAGCAATATAAAATAAACGTAACTAAAATGATACACGAATGCTTGTAGCCTTCCACGGACGATATTCTTCTATATTGTATGTTGCTAGGGAATTCACCCATCCAGCACGATGTGTACGGAAAATATTGGTATTCTCGCAAGGGTGTGCAATGGCTCAAAACTATCATAATGGGTTGGCCTCATGTTGCCTAAGCATTCAACTCCGAGCTATCCAAGTGATAAGCGTGTACGGTAGCCCTCCATTCTTTTCCTCGGAAACTACTCAAGAAGAGAATCTCTTTGAATGGGTGAAATCCAAGTATGTTGCATAAATTGCGACCCTCTTGAACCATGCCTATGTTGTCAACAACGTCATCATTGTCGGAGTCCCATTCGAATTCCTCTTCACCCAGTGCTTTCTTGTTGACTTCCGGAAGTTGACAACGAAAGAACTCATAGTTCATGTCTTGCAAGATCCAGGGACCATGAACTCGCCAGTTGAACGCTAGCACGTGCTTTAGGTCGTATTGTCCCTTGAGCACCCACTTCATTTCATCACATGATTCATCGAGGATCCAAACCTTAAGGCCATCACTACTGGTTGACGCAAAGTACACGCCCTTTTTTGATCTTCCCAGATAACCGAGTCCGTCCAACGGCACTTTAATCACACGGTATGTATCATCGGTTAGAGATATCCTGCAAAAATCGATCATTGGCACATACGTTAAAGAGATATATCCGAGTAGATACTATAGACCGAGTAGATACCTCATGACAAAGATAGTTTGGTAATACACGTAAAATGCTCGTCGATAGTAGACGCCGCCACAATTGGGCCAGCCGTGGCGCATCTCAACAGTAGACCCCACCACAACACCTTCTCTAGCGAAAGACCTCTGTTCCCAATGACCCGACCTTAACGAGAAGACATTCATGATGCATGTAGACAGCAGCCATTCGGATTTCTCCACTAAGGGGTCTACTTGGGCAGTACCGCGGTTGGCCAGACCGTTGTAGAGACTTGTCTTGTGCAAATATGGGATGCTGAACACCTGATAGTGCGGCGATATGGTGGGATCAAAAGCTAGATACATATCGAAACCATAGGCGATCCCCATGGGGTCAAGGTCTGGACTAGGAGGCAAAGGATCCCAGCGCCGCGTGGCAGGGTTGGTTAACCACATAGTTTTTGAGCAAGAGGAGGCCATTACAGTGGTCTCGCACGAAGTAGTCTCCATCGAAGCCATCACCTATCTCGGTGGAGGGGGAGACGACCGGAGGCAGGAAGTCGAGCTTGGTGTTAACCGGGGAAGAGGAGGGGCGGGCGAAGAACTCCGGGAACGCGTACTCCTCAAACTGGATGAAGATACCGGCGAGCGAGAGCGGAGCAGGCAGGCGTGGAGGAGGTGGCGGTCATCGATGACGCGGCGCCAGGCCTTGCAGATGCACCGTGACGCGGCGAGCCAGCGCGGCGGGAGCCAGCGGAGGACGTCGGCCAGCACATCGTCGGGTAGGTCGTGGTCTTCGCGAGCTTGCAGCCGCTGGCGTTCCATCGATCGAGATGCCCAGATGTGTCGGCCGATCTGGAGTTTGGATGTGCCGGCCGGTAGTACGTACGTCCGTACGCGGAACAGCTGGATGCATAGACGGAAGAACAATGCGTCGTATTATATAAGCAGGAAATTAACCCGGTACCGTGCGTATACACAACAAAGAGAAATAAAGAACCTAGAGTCCAGTTTCTTAAATGTTTCAAAATTGCCCTCCCATTGTTTTGTTGAATCATGTAAGTGTAACCTAGAGTCCAGCTTCTGCTCGAGGCCATGACCGCAAGCAATGCAACACGGTGACTTTCGGTAACAAGACATCTGTTGCAAGAAAAAAAGAAGAGTGGTTCTTCTACACCCACTCTTGGTGCACCCACGGTGCACCCACGCAAGAAAACATACCAAAACATTTTAAAAAAATATGAAACTTCATGGAAATGATCATCAACAAATGTTATGGGGGCTTGCAAAATTTGGTGGTCAAATAACATTCGAGGAGCACGTCACATGCATGGTGGCGCTCCACACCATTGTCTCCGTTGTCACCAACAGCCTCGTTATCGCGCATACGCTCAAGTCTCCCTTGAACCATTGCTTTCTCGTTGACTTTTGGAAGTTGTGAACGATATGTTTCATAGTTGTTTTCTCCGACAATCTCACTCTTGTCATCATCATCATCATCATTATTTGAGCTCCACTCAAACTCTACAACTATTGCTTTCTTGTTGTCTTTTGGAAGATGAGAACCAAACGAATCATAGTTGATGTCTTCTAAGACCCAGGGACCATGAACATCATTATCAAACGCTTGCACGCGCTTAAGATCATATTCGCCCTTCAAAACCCACTTCGTCTGACCATACGATTCATCTAGGATCCAAACTCGAAAGACATCCTTAATGAATGATGCAATGCACACCCTGTTTTTTGGATTTTCCTAGACAAGAGTGCACCCTGATATCCATATCCGTCAGTGGTTTGATCACACGGTACGTATCATCTGACAAGGATATCCTGTAAAATCAAATAACTCTTATAAATATGTAAAATAAATAAACAGACTAATTGAGTAGCCATTTTATTGTGGTTATAATAAGCGTCGGCATGATCAAACTAGTAATGGAATGGGTCGAGACGTTGAGTACATATATACCTCAAGAAAAAATTATTTGACTGTGCACGTAAAGTGCTCGTCGCCAATAGACGGCACCATAGTGCCACCCATGTTGCAGTCGCAGCCGCAACTCAGCAACAATCCCTGCAGCATTACCTTGTCTAGCAAAAGACCTCTCCTCCCAACGACACGACTTTGAGGAGAAGACATTCATGATGCATGTAGATGGCGGCCATTCAGATTTGTCGACCAAAGGGTCTACATAATCCTCAGGACCTCAGTAGCCACGGTCTCCGGGCTGACAAGGCCTCGGGGGCAGACAGGGGACCCTGAACACCTGGTAGTGAGGCGACAAGGTGGGATCGAGAGCTAGATACCGACCGAAAACACGGCTCATCCCCATGGGGTCGGTGAAGGGCATGAGCGGAGGCAAAGGATCCCAACGTCGCGTGGCAGGGTTGACCACGCACTCGCTGGTCAAGAGAAGACCGTTACAGTGCTCGAATACGGTATTGTCATCCTCCTCATAGGGATCCTCGAGGGGAGGCAAGAAGTCAAGCTTGGCGTAGATCTTCTTGCAAGAGGAGGAGGGACGGGAGAAGAACTCTGAGAATGTGTGGCAGCCGAAGTTCATGAAGATGCCGGCGAGCGAGAGCCGGAGCAGGTCCGCGCGCAGGAGGCGGCGCTCGTCGATGGCGCGGCGCCAGGCCTTGCTGACACAGCGCGACACGGCGAGGCAGCGCGGTGGGAGACGGCGGAGAACGTCGGCCAGCACGTCGTCGGGTAGGTCGACGCAATCTCGCTGCCGCAGGCGGCGCTCCATGGAGCGATCCGGCCCATAGCTCAGACTGGCTACGCTTTACTGTCGATCTCTCCTTGATGGATGGATGGATGGATGGATCCGATCCGATATGTATATTGACCAAAGCTGTGCAGGAAGTCGGCCCGCACGGTACAAAAAGAAAGCTAAGAAAAGCTAGAGTCCACTTTTTCCACGGCCTACAACAGCTCTTTAATACTCCTATATAATCCTAAAAAAACATACTATAGTTGTTTTCTTTAACACAATATACAATCGTACAATAACGACCGCTGATGGCTGCGGGCAAGGGCAGGATCCAAGCTTCACCGGAGACACTCTTGATGACAGATATGTCATCGCTTGGAGCACCCCGTGAGACAACAACTAAGATTAAGCCTTTTGAGAAATAAACAATGCAACCTAAAACCCGCTCAAGATTGACAAAATGCCATTCTCTCGCGCTAAATTCACGAAGCGGGGGACCAAAGGACGGAATGGACAAGGGACTCGATATCCTGGTAAACCCCAAACCGATCGGTTGGAGGAAGAAGGAACCACGAAAGATGCACAAGACAGGGAGAATATCATCTCTACCGATCGGTTTAGAGCGAAGGCCAATCTCTGGGGACAACACACGTATCATGCCAATCTTCGTGGAGCAACATGCTTCTCAGTATGTTTATCTCTTGCCCTGTGATGCAAACCTGGCGCATACTGGTTTACTTCGTATATACTCCCTCCGTTCCTAAATACTTGTCTTTCTAGAGATTTCAACAGGTGACTACATACGAATCAAAATGAGTGAATCTACACTCTAAAATATGTCTACATACATCCGTATGTCGTAGTCCTTTTAAAATGTCTCGAAAGACAAATATTTGGAAACGAAGGGATTACTAGCTAGATGCTTAATTGATTCAAACTCACATGCATGATTCACACGAGAATCTAGCTATTTCGTAATAATAGTAGTGTACCGCTAGCTAACGGCATAACAATAACGATCAATTTATCTCTAGGAAGTAAACATAACCAAAGCAACCTACTAAATAACAATAGTAGTGTACCGCTAGATGCTTTATTTGTTTCTAGGATAGTCACCGGTCCAGCATGGCGTGTATGGAAAATA
Source organism: Triticum aestivum (assembly GCF_018294505.1). Taxonomy (NCBI): domain Eukaryota; kingdom Viridiplantae; phylum Streptophyta; class Magnoliopsida; order Poales; family Poaceae; genus Triticum; species Triticum aestivum. The sequence continues at coordinate 45,000,187 of NC_057807.1, forward strand.
TCCTTGTACCCCTAGTTCCTCCTGTAATTGGTCTTCCATTTGCTGGTATTGCGTTGGGCAGATGTTCCCTAAGCATTCCACCCGTGAGCTATTCAAATGATATGCATGCACTGTAGCCTTCCACTCCCTTTCCTTGAAGCTGCTTAAGAAGAGAATCTCTTTGTAGGGGTGAAATCCGAGTACGTTGCATGCATTGTGACGCTCTCCAACCACGTCTCCGTTATCATCAAGAAGATCACTATCATCGTTATCACGCTCAATTCTCCCTTGGACAATTGCTTTCTTGTTGACTTCCGGAAGTTGTGAACGAAGTGTTCCATAGTTGTTTTCTCCGACAACCTCACTCTTGTCATCAGCATCATCATCGTTATCTGAGTTCCACTCAAACTGTTCAACTATTACTTTCTTGTTGGATTTTGGAAGCCGAGAACCAAATAAATCATAGTTGATGTCTTCTAAGACCCAGGGACCATGAACATCCTTATCAAACGCTTGCACACGCTTAAGATCATATTCACCCTTCAACACCCACTTTGTCTGATCATACGATTCATTTAGGATCCAAACTCGAAAGACATCCTTAATGAATGATGCAATGTATACCCCCTTTTTGGATTTTCCTAGATAAGAATACACCCTGATATCCATATCCATCGGTGGTTTAATCACACAGTACTTATCCTCAGACAAGGATATCCTGCAAAATCAAATAATTCACATGAATATGTAAAGTAATCTGACTAATAATTGAGTAATTCGTTTGTTGTGGTTACAGTAAGCGTCGACATCAAACTAGCTAGTGATGTAATGGGTTGAGAGCACACATACCTCATGAAAAAATTATTTTGGCAGTGCACGTAAAGTGCTTGTCGCCAGTAGACGGCACCAAAGAGCCACCTTTGTCGCACCTCAGCAACAATCCCTGCAGCATTACCTTCTCTGGCAAAAGACCTCTCCTCCCAGTGGCCCGACCTTGACGAGAAGACATTCATGATGCATGGAGCCGGCGGCCATTCAGATTTCTCCACCAAAGGTTCTACATAATCTTGAGGACCTCGGTAGCCATAATCTCCGGGCTTATAAGGCTTCGGGGGCAAATAGGGAACCTTGAACACCTGGTAGTGTGGCGACACGGTGGGATCGAAAGCTAGATACCAACCGAAAACACGGGTGAGCCCCATGGGATCGGCGAAGAAAGGCCTAAGCAGAGGCAAAGGATCCCAGCGTCGCGTGGCAGGGTTGATCACGCATGTGCTGGTCAATAAGAGACCATTACAGTGGTTGGAGACATAGTAGTCCATATTGGGATCCTTGAGGGGAGGCAAGAAGTCGAGCTTGGCGTTGATCCTCTTGGAAGAGGAGGGACGGGAGAAGAACTCCGGGAAGGTGTGCTCGTCGAAGTGCATGAAGATGCCGGCGAGCGAGAGCGGGAGCAGGTCTGGGCGCAGGAGGCGGCGCTCGTCGATGGCGCGGCACCAGGCCTTGCTGACGCAGCGCGACACCGCGAGGCAGCGCGGCGGGAGATGGCGGAGCACGTCGGCGAGCACGTCTTCGGGTAGGTCGCCGCAATGTCGCTGCCGCAGGCGGCGTTCCATGGAGCGATCCGGCCCGTAGCTCAGACTGGCTACGCTTACGATCGATTTCTCCTTGTATGGATGGATGGATGGATCGGATCCTATATGTATATTGACACGGCACGGTACAAAGAAAGCTAAAAAAAGCTAGAGTCCACTTCTTGCACGACCTACAGCAGCTGTTTAATATATACTAATATAATCCTAAAAAAACAGCTGTTTTTTTTTTTTGAAATTGTCCAGCAATTGCTGGCTATTTCATTGATTCATAGCAGGGAGAACATGATGAAGAAAACATGGTGCGCGACGGTCATTGACCAAGGAGAAAATTGTAGAGAAAATAAAAATAGAGATGTCACTCATAATCTAACACTCTCACGAAGGATCCCCAAGGGGCTCTCAATGCAGCTTGCTCCCGCAAGTCTCCAAAGTTCCAAAATACTTTGCAAAATTCTCATAATGTCCGGTGAAGATGCCACCTTGTTTTGGAACGTGCATTTGTTTCTCTCCCGCCAGATCTCCCAGCATACCGCAAGAAGCATGGTTTTGACTCCTTTTCGATCCCTGGTGCCGCCCCGGTGATGATATCTCTGGTTATTGTCACTGGTTGTTTCTGGCTGCACTCATTCTTTGGCGTTAAAGTGGAGCAGCCACGCCATGTCGCCACTTGTTGCCATACACTCCAGGCCGTGGGGCACTCCCAGATAATGTGCTTGCTTGTTTCAAAATTTCTGTGGCATAGTTGGCAGAAATAGCCATTTGGCCAGCCCCGTCGTTGCAGTCTGTCATTTGACCAGACACGATTTTGCAGCAGCAGCCAGCAGAACATCTTTACCTTCCCTGGAGCCCACGCTTTCCCGATGATGCCTTCAAAAATTGAATTGTGTCGCCCCTGAAAATGCATGTTGTAAGCTGAACTTGCTGTGTATTCTCCTTTTGCCTCCATGTTCCACCGAATTTGGTCCCTCACTGCTCCATCTAACTGGATGTTTGCCTCTCGGATCCTTCGGTGCAGCTGCAGGAATTCAGGGAGTATCTGGCTGGTATCACCGTGCTCAAGGTCGTTGATCCATGCTTCATTTTGTAGAGCTTCTGAAACTGTCCTGTTTTTTCGCTTGGAGTGCTTGAACAGGGCTGGGTAGCGTTGAGCCAGCGTCTCCGGGCCAAGCCATGTTGATTGCCAGAAAGACGCTGTTGTACCATCTCCAATGGTGACCGTTGCAGCTGCAGCAAACAGGGCTCTGTCGACGTCGTCACATGGCGGTGGTGTGCCAACCCATGGCCTGTCCGGGTCTTTCCAGGCAATCCATAGCCATCTTAGCCGTAGTGCTCGACTAAAGCTTTGCAGGTCCAGGATCCCCAGCCCTCCTTTCTCAGTTGGCGCACAAACTGTTGGCCAATTTACCTTGCAGCTGGCCCCTGTTGTTGTTTTTTTGAAACAGTACAATCGAACTAACTCACATGCATGAGCATACACTCACCCTATGAACGCACACACGCACACCCTACCTTTATGGACACATTCGAAAGACTGAGCCGACATAACATCTTGAGATTTTACGAAGTCACCATAGATGCCTCGCAGTCGACTGGTACGTCTCTTCCCACTTAATGAACATCGCCGGAAGTCTAAAATAAGTCCAGAAATAATACTAGTATCAGTGTCAAATCTAGAACTTGAACCGTGATGGGCTGAGCATACCACTGTCTTCCTAACAATCTAAGCACAGGTTTAATATATGTACAGCTACAATGTTTGAGGATGAAATAAAACAACAATGTTTCAACAACATGCATGTGTATCTTTCTTTTTTTCTGTGTAGGTGTACCTGTACAAGCCAAGGTACCAAATCTTTTGAGCCCCATGAAGTATGATTACATATATCAATTTCAAGGTATGAGATTGCTAACTGAACCTGCCGCACCGTCCAAATCTGTTTAGCCCCTCCATTGCAACCTTGCATTATGTTGTTTAGTTGAATCCGGAAATTTTTTCTACTTCTATTTTTTAATAATAATTTAGTTCAAGAAATCTCAAGCCATTTAATAGGTGAAATGTATGGGTATGATATGGTTCATGATACTGTTACTCCAAATTAGTTGTTTTTCTTTGTAGTTCGGATTATGTAGGCGCATGGCACATATCTCAAAGCAGCGGGCCTCCCAATGGATGGTATGGATATGACATGTACCGCTTGTGTAGGTACATATGCATTTCCGGGACAAATGGTTCATGATACTGGTGCCCCAAATTTAGTTGTTTTTAATTATTGACTTCAAGTTTGCTTCATTTCTTTTATCAAAAAATGTGGATCTATGGGATGTTTTTCACAGAGTCAATATACTGGCTGGTATGTCCTATTTTCGTTGGCCCTTAAAACTAACTTCTTGTAAAAAAAATATCCCTTTTAATGCTACGTCGGTGCCCCACATAACATACTTAGAAGCAATCCGAAGCAATTCTTTCATATGTAGAATTGTTGTTTTTTTGTATGTTCATCCAGTTGATGGTGAACTTATAATTTGTTAACGGTTGAGACCTATATCATGTGAAGTAAGTTCCAGTTGACATGCTCCACAAATGTTGCTGCATGCAATTCGTTGGAGACGCGAGTTGGAGGTGGCAACGGCGCTGCTGATAAGCCAAGCAAGAGGATCAAAGAATCGCCACTTTGTTGGAGTGGCTAATGTCATGACAAGAGTGATTGTGGAACTGATCAAGTAGCGGAAGATGATTTCCTCGGATCGAGTGGCTAGCATCATGAGACGGAGTTACCATCCAAGGCACATTCGAGATTTTTTAGAGCATGTGCCTCCTTTTTTAGATCACGACCCCCTGGGGGTCGCCTGTGGTTTCTATACATGTTTTAGCTTTTGATTCCACCATGTTGCAAACTACCAGGTGTTCAACATCCCTATTTTATAAGGATATCATTGTCTATAAGCGTGTGGTTGTCTGCAATTATGCCCATGTAGAACCCTAAGTGGAGAAATCCAATAGGCCGCTATCTTACATGCATCTTGCACGTCTCCTCATCAAGATCGGGTCCTTGAGGGGAGGGCGTGTTCTTTTACTAGAGAGTGTATTCTTATGGGGCCCACCATTGAGTTGCGTCGCAGTTGGCCCAATCATGGCGCCATCTACTACCAATGTGACTTTACGTGTATTGCAAAACCATTTTTTTCCATGTGGTATCTATTCGACTCGATCTATCCAATCCATTACTAGTTTGACATCTAACGGCTAATATTGTTCCTAAATAGTTTAAGACCTCCACAGATTGTATGGTTCTCTTAGGAATTTTGGAGACTTCCATTCATTGATATGTTTCACTACACAAGACATTGGATCATAATATTCGATCCGACTGCCTAACAGTTGATTGAGAAGTCACGTCGTCAATGTAAAAAAATGTCAGTGGACCAAATACAGGTAGAACAAATATTATTTAGTAGAACAAAAAACGGTTGCGCATTTGGAAAATGTGCAACTGGTCTACATTAGTGTAGCATTCCATCAAAATATTAAAAACAAATGTTTATGTATAACTTAAAAAATCAAAATGTACGAGTAGAGAATCAAATGAACCAGTTGCACATTATAAGTACATGGGTGGCACATCTTCAAAATGTGCAACTGATTTGTATTAGGAGTACCACAAACCAAACAGAGTTTGGAGACCCATAGTACAAATAACAGAATCATAACATAGTTGCACATTACAAGTAGTTACACATGTTAGAAAATGTGCAACTGGTGTAGATTAAAAGTGCAGCTGTAAATAAGAAATATAAGGGCCAAAAGATTACCATTCCTGAAAATAATCCTTGCAGCCTGAATATAGCAGAAAAAATACAAGAAAAAGCGTATACATGATCAAAAGGTCCATCCTGGACCTCCAATAATTCTGAAGCGTGAACTGATCCAAGCTATAACACCATACATAACTGAGATGGAATCAACAGAAATCACACACTCAGAAAGAAAGAAAAAAGGCGACCAGTGGCAAAAAAAAGAGTCAATAATCACAAGCAAAACCGCATAAGATTAGGGTCATCAAATCTGTACAAAATGTATTTCTACAACCCTAATTTTTTTAGTGTTGATTATGTTAATTTCCCACAAGAGGATCAATAAACCTTTTCTCACTCTCTCATTATTCCTCTGATTCCCTGTGCTTATTTTTGTGTGAACAATTCAAAGATTTCCCAAATTCTTAGTGACATGCATGCTCAGGGGTTCAGGTCCAGCTGTGCATGCAATAGCTCTGAAACTTATTTCTGTAGTGTGTTATATTCTTTCCGAAAAATAAGTTTGCTTCTTGGTAGGAGGACCATGCATACAGTCAATCTAATATCATATCAGGATTGTAAATATGCAGAAGGTACACATTCCTCAGTATGCCAACATTTTATTCGTAATAAGCGGGAGCATCATACAGTGTTTCAAACACCATATGAGGGCACTGATTTGTTCTCGTTAAGGTTTTTGTCTATGTCGATCTGATCGAACATTATTCAGAGACGCGAATGGATGACGGATTCAAGCTCCAGCGCCTTGTCGCACTGCGCAAGAACCCATCCGAGCTGCTTGCTCTCGTTGTTGTATATCACAAACAGATCCTGCATCGTGACAGCTGCAGAACAGAGGTTGAAATTACAAATCTTTTTAAAACATGCAAGGTTTACTAGTTTCAAGAGCCTGGACAACTTGCATCTGAATCTGAGCTCCATATATACCTCCGATCAAGATAAAGTTCAGCTCCTTCAGAACAGGATCCGACGAGGCATCGCGGATAGCCAAGCACGTTTTCCCGTCTTCCTGCCATGCCAACAAACATACACAAGACATGTTAGCCATTAATTGTTCAGTGATGCTTATCGGTTGGGTTGTCGAATGTTCACCTCCACGATGAGGTAGTTTTGAGGAGGGATGTCCAGGTTGCTGGTGCCGCCGGCGTGGGTAATTTTTAGTGACAGTGCCTTGAATTGGTTCTTCACATCATTGACAGATCTGAATGGCTTTTTCCCTTTCCAGCATAGAGGCAGAGCACGACCCTTCACCTCTTCAAGTGATGATTCACTGAGAGTACCTCTAACCTGAAAGACTCAAATCCCATGAGTAGCATTTTATTTATTATGGGCATCAGAAATTCAGAATGCACTGTGGTTTGAAATTTACCTACCTTTGAAACAAGTTCATTGTATATCTGGGCAGGCACGAAGGTGTAGGTGGTACCACTGTCAAATACAGCCTCAAATGTTGGATTCCCTCTTATCGGCTGTTTGTCAATGAACAGCTCTGCTAGGCCAGGTGAGTAGTACAACCTGCGGAAAACGATGGTATAATAAATGTTTGGAACCAAATGGAAAGTAAACAAGCAATAATGATACTCTTCTTTGACTTATGCATGTTAGATCCAAAAAAAGTGAAAGCGAAAGCCATGATCACAAAGAAATTCTTACAAGGATTCTCTCATGGGTACCCAGGTTACGCCGCGGGAGGGCGGATTGAAGTCCCCAACGTAGAGGACACCCTTTCCTTTGCTGCTGAGGCAATGTCCAATGACGTTCTCTGTTATCATCTTTAGCCCCTTGAGTTGCGCGGCAAAGCCTGCCTTTCCCCTCCCGAGTCCAAGGATGCCATCTACCGACGAGGGCGGTGCGTCTGCTGGTTCCTCCTGGTTGTATCCACATCTGTGCAAAATGAAAGTGACCGTGCATCATCAACATCCAAATAAAGTTGGGCACTGAACATGTAATAACACTAATATTTCAGTTAGTGTCGTACCCGAAAGCGATGGTTTTCTTGTCTTTCCCAATGACAGAAATGATGTCAGTGGCAAGGTCACCTTCTGACTTCCCGGTGACATACTGAATCTCGTAGTGGCATCGATGTGGATCTTTCCTGGAGCACTCAGGGATCCCAGGCACGTCTCTGCGCATCGCAGCACATAGCGGGCCACCACATTGCACCTTCAACTTGTCAGCTGCTGGCTTGTAATATGGGTGTGGTGGCCTCTGTGGTAAAAACGAAACATTTTTCATGTGGCATCAAACACAAAGTATTACAAATTGAACGGAACCGAGTGTTGTTAGTTGTTACCGGGTGGCAGCCCTTGCAGCCGTGGACCGGGTGGTGGCACTCCAGCCAGGTGAGGTTGCTGCCAGTGTCGACGTCCAGGAAGTAGGGCTTCGCGGGTTCACCGATGCTCAACGTAGCATAGAAGTGGCTGCAGAGGTACAGAAAACGCGCGTCAAATATACAGAGAAAACCTCAAGCCTGAGAAGGCCATGAAGGGTTCGGAGAAACATACCCAACAGGGTAGACATTGCCTTCGAGCGGGAACTTGATGGCGGAGGACGGCGCGATTGGGAGCAGGAGGACGAGGAGACCGATGATCGGAGGCCACATGGCAGCCATGGTGGGGGAAGAAGGCTGAGCTGTGGTTTGCACTCTGGGGTCTCACTCCTCTGTTGGAACTCTGTGTTTCTTTGGATGGTGAGAACAAGGTGGTGAGGTATTTATAGCCGCTGGCTTCGGAGCTTAACTTCCTCTGCTTCTTTCTTTTTATTATGCATTTTTTGTGGGTTTTAATATTGACTTTCTTCTCAAGTGATGTGTAATTCCACTAGAGTTCCCTGGCTGTTAAGTCCTTGTTTGGAGCAAATGACCCCCCCCGCCCCCGCACACACACACACAAATTCCACCAGGAACAAAAGAAATTTCTGCTGACTAGATGCAAATTTCATGTGTTCTGAATCAGACCTAGAGAGATTAAGGCAGGAAAGAAGATTTAGACATGAAAAAATATTATTTGGACTTACAAAACTGTATGCTGTGCACGACAATCAGAGATTAGTGATAGATAATACCTATTCTTAGGAAGATAAATATAATGGCATACCAAATGATACATGACTAGCAAATAATGAGGCATCAAAAAATTTCAGCTCAATTTTGACTTTGGAAATTCGAAACTCAATTTATTTTGTTCTGCTTGGCTGTACATGATACACATATATGCAAGGTAATGCATCTTCCAGATATATGCATACTATTAACTGCAGAAATTCTTTAATTGAGTGGGCATATGTAGTGTAGCTGAAGAGTAATGAGAACAGTGGTTCATTTCCAGTGAGATAACTGCAAAACTTGTACTCTAATAATGTTTTCCCAGAATGGTAAGAGTAGAAAGGTTCCCATTTCTGTCTTGATCATAATTCAAGCACACGTTTCACGGTTGTGTTCACTATGAAAGGGGTATGCTTATTGCTAGCCAAATAAGTACTAATGACTCATCTTGGAAACCACAGAAATAGATAAGGAACATGGAGGCGGTTTCAATCTCCACTCCATGAAGCAACATAGTATAAAAAGGAAAAATATGATACATGAACTGACAACATATACTGTTGCAACTCATGCCTATCAAAGCTCATCATGTGTCAAGTGTAACTGCTCAGGTTTGATCTGAAAAATCTGTATGCAGTGGGCTGCAGACACACAAGCATTTCATCTTCATATAACATTACTATATATAAAGCATCAGTCAGTACTCAGCAATCAGAATTGGTTTTAAAGTTTCTCAAATTTTAGAAGTAACCCATAAAAAAGGGCAGCCCGGTGCATGTAGCCCCCGCTTGCACAGGGTCCGGGGAAGGGTCCGACCACTTTGGGTCTATTGTACACAGCCTTTTCCTACATTTCTGTAAGGGTCCAACCACTTTGGGTCTATTGCATGGTCACAAGGCAGCAGCTTCATATAACATTACTATATATAAAGCATCAGTCAGTACTCAGCAATCAGAATTGGTTTTAAAGTTTCTCAAATTTTAGAAGTAACCCATAAAAAAGGGCAGCCCGGTGCATGTAGCCCCCGCTTGCACAGGGTCCGGGGAAGGGTCCGACCACTTTGGGTCTATTGTACACAGCCTTTTCCTACATTTCTGTAAGGGTCCAACCACTTTGGGTCTATTGCATGGTCACAAGGCAGCAGCTTTACCACTGCGCCAAGGCTCCCCTTCAGAAGTAACCCATAATTAAAAAAATGCTATTTCGGCGTACTACTCACCCTCGAAACTAGAGTTATCCTGCATACATGAAAGCATCTGATCAAGAAAATATACGGTTATAGAAGGCCTGCTCACAGTGTTACCTACCTGCTCCAGTGGAGCATTCAGTTCTGAGTCCGAATAAAGCATAACAATCTTTCATAAAAAATTAAATCACAAAAGCATCAGATATATCATGTATTGAAATTTTAGGGCTTCGAGTGAACGGGATGCTAGAGCAAGGCCTCCATATTATTATGAAAAGGAAGAGCATACAGGTTAGTGACTTACTATTTGTCTCTACTACATGATCATCCTTGTCTCCACTCATCCCTCATTTTGGCCAGGCATGTTAAGACAGTACGACTTTATTTGGATGGCAATAGCAGCATTCAGTTGGATAGTAACAACTGGCTCTAATTGTATTTCATTGTAAACAAATGTAGTAATATCACCTTGTACAAGTCATTATGTTAAAGATTCTCCTTTTCCTGTCATTTATATTTTTCTCAATTAGGTTCACACTGAAAGGAGTATTACATTGCAAAATACTAAATATGTAGCAAGGACAAAGACGGTTTCAAGCTCCACTACGTGAAGCAACAGTTATTTGAGAGCGATTTTACAGTGCAATTTTAGGTATCAGATTAGCCATCCATTCATGGAGTTTTTAGGTATTTTACATTGATGAAAAAAATAATCTCAGCGTTAGTATTGTACAAGTCAGGGGGGCCCATCATGTTTTCTCAGGTCTGATCTGCTTGATTCTCTCTTTACTATTAGAAAAACTTACTCAGGCTCTTTTATGCCACATCCAGTAATTAACTATGACGTTTTTTTAACTTTGGCGATTACTCCGGTATAGTAATACCAACTTCCAGCATTTTTGCTTGTCTATGTAAATATTACCTAAGAACCTGATGAATTGTTGATGCAGAAATATTTGTATGGGAAGTTAGGGATCGTAAGTTTGTCACAAGAGCCAATTGAGCTTTACCAGAAAGCTTGCAGCATATGAGCTCTCCGAACAGAAACGAAACTCATTTTACTAACCTGCTCCTGATTTATCTTTTCTCTTGAATCTAACCTCGTCTTTCTACTGCCTGAAATTGTCTCAAAGTGGTACTGCACAAAGATAAAACTTCATCCAGGATATTATTCATTGTACAGCTCCAGACATTTGTAATCTCCAAACTGAACAAACTGAAGCTTATTAATGTTGTTTCATGGTTGACACAAAGTATAAAGATTAATCAAGCTGCAAGTCCGCAGCTTGCAGGGCACAAAACGAAAAAGGTTCACACACAAAACCTCCCAAGATGAGCACCCTCGAGGCAGTTTGTTTCAGATTTGAGGATCAAAGGTCAGAACCTATTAGAAATCCCAAGCAAGTATAACGTTAAAAAAATTCCAAAGCGCACTAATCATTCCAAATAATCACACAATCTGACAACACTTTCCACAGAAAGAAATGAACTCTGAAAATTGGTCTGAAGTATAACAGCTCAACAATCTTAGGAGCTTGATCCTGCCAAGTTTCATCCAAGGTAACAAAGAAATACACAGAGCTCGATTAAACATTTTAATCTCCAAACCAAACAAACTGAGCAGGACAGACCTCACAAGCCTGCTAATGTTCTTCCATGGTTGACACAGAGTATAAAAACAAAATAAATCCTATCAGGTTTCATTCAAGGTAAGGAAGAAATACACAGATCTTGATTAAACTCTGCGTCCGATCGATAGCAGTTTCCCATGCGTGTATATTATTTCTTGATCACATTTCAGTGTTTCGCCATAAAAAAAAATAGATGTGGAACTCTTGTACAACTTATCGAAACAAGGATGGAGATGTTAATAAGGCAAATGGTAGATAGGTTAGCTGCTAGTTCAAACCTAGAAATGAACAAGAAAAGATGTGGGAATCTTGGATCTAGTGATTTTGCATGAGGTAGGTTGCAGCAAAAACAGATTTCAGAGAGGAACAATACCTGAAAGAGCAGCACGTTTCTGAACATTGCGTTCTCACCCGCAGGCAGCTCGTCGCCGGTCTGTCCATGGATCCGGCGTCGCGACTTGTACTCCCTGCCGCTCCTCCACCGCAGCTCCCCCCTGCCCTGCCCGTCGACGCTGCCCTTCCTCCCCCGGAGGCAGCTCGCTGCTCGAGGGGGCTGGAGCCCGCGGAGGAGATGAGGCGGGAGGATGCTTCCCGTCTCCGGCGTCATCCTATGGCGGCGCCGCATCCGCGTCACAAACGGGGTGGCGAGTTGGGGTTGCCGCCGCGGCGATCGCCGGACGTGAGCACGGGATAGCTTCAGAGAGATTCAGAGAAGAAGTTCAGAGATAGAAAACGATTACGCCTTCCACAATAGGTTACGTCTTCATCACACCCGGTGGATTATTTCCCCCACGTTTTCTTTTTTTGGAGGGATATATATTCCCCCCACGTTTGACATACATAATCCTCACATCCAACTTCATGCCATGTCACCACTTGACAAGAGTTGTAAGCTATATGAAAAACATAAAAAACTTCATGCCATGTCAAGAGAAAAGATATAAAAAAAAGAGAAAAGATATGCAAGAATGGATGCAGAGGATGCACACCCCTCTCTCCTTCTCCCTGGTTGGCGGAGCCAGGAGGGTGGAGGACGACAGGGAGAGGATGCGGCAACGATGATGGGGGAAGGGGGAGAGGGGGCAATGGAAAATTTGGCACAAAAAATACGAAGTGGGCTAATAAACCAGGACAGAGGTAGTGGCTCACAGTCGCTTGGAATCTTAACTTCAAGAGATTTGAGCACTATTCACGTGCTTCTCTTGCTTGTTTGATGACGTGCGTGACATGGGTGAGGCTATGAGGCGGTGGCAGCAATAGCGCAAAATGATTGATAGTGACAAAGCTGAGGGAGTAGAGGTTGTTGGAGAGAATATGATTAGGGATGCTACAATCGAGGTTTGTTGAATGATTGGGTTGATGCTAAGGTCAAAGGTTGGAAGTCGTCACAAAACATGACGAGCTTGGGCTGTGGGCATGTATGTTGGTGTCTGAGAGAAAAGAAGAGAGATAGGTGTTGAGCTAGAGACAATGATGAAGTAAATAATGCCGGAAAAAAAGTCGACAATGATAAATTAACCATTGAATGGAGAAGATAATGTTGATAAAGTAAATGTGGTACAAACCAAAATATCCCTTTCACCTGTGGAATGCCATACGTGACTAGGGTTCAATGAAATTGTACTTGATTGTTCGCTAGAAGCTCTTCGCTATTGAGAAAATACACCATCATTTTATCTTCCTAAAAGAAGACACGCTCACTTGGTAACCTTCCTCGAGCATCTCCCCCTACCTTTTTGAGAGTGCATTGTCACTCAATTACAATTTGGTGTTGATAACAATAGGATTAGCAAGATCTAATGTCGGTTGTCAAGTTTACTTCACCACATTGGTATCTCTTATTTGCCTACAGACTTCTGTGACCTCTTACTCAAAAAGGACAAAATATGGTGCTTTTCTTCGGCGACTCGGAAAGTTTTTCGTTTGATTTTGAGTCATAGGAGAAAACATACTATTAAGTAGGGTTGTGGAGATTAGAGAGTTGGCGAACTCATTCCATTTCCATTCATTGTCTTTCCATCTATGCTAAGAGATTTCGGAAGGGATTTCCAAGAAAGAGTGACCTCACCCAGAAGTCTGGCTGCCCGGAGTCACTTTTCTCTCGGTGCCCGGAGGCACTAGTGAGTTTCTACCTCCCCAGGATGGTCTGGGTGCCCGGAGTCACTTTTCTCCCCAAAAAGAGTGACCTTCTTTTACCTTCAACACAAATCTTCCTCCAGCTCTCATCCACCATAACCAAACCCTAAAATCTTGAGATCTCCATACACATCCACCCCAACACTGTGATTCTTTGGGGATTGGAGGAGATTCATCTGATCTACATTCCTACCAAACCGTTTTGTGCCTCCCTGTTGGGGATATGACTATTGGGTATGACCCACCAAGAAGGGCCGGGTTATACCAAAGGCGGTTCATCAATACAAAGTCTATGAAGATGTGGTTCATGAAGCAAGGGCCCAAAGCCCAAAGGCGACTTAAGGCACATAGGGGTAAACTGCCATATGTGTATGACTTATATTGTAAGGCAAGTATAATTAGTCACCGAGCCAGACACGTTGTTTATGAGCCGGTCGGGACTCCGTGAGCCGCTAGGCGTCAACCTGTGTATATAAAGGGATGACCCGACGATGGTTTAGGGCAAAAAAAAACAAGATATCGAAAGTTAGGTCAAGCGGAATCGCTCCCTGGTATTCGAGACATAAGCAATACCACATCAAAACTGGATTAGGCCTTTACCTTCACCGCAAGGGGCCGAACCAGTATAAACTTCCGTGTCCTTTGTCTCGTTTAACCCCTTTAAGCTAACCTAGTTGTGATGGCTCCACGACTAAGTCCTCACACTAGGACATCTGCCGTGACAATTCCACAACACTCCCCAACTCGCTCATCTTCACCAAGTTGTTACTCTTGAAGCTTGGGCTCCTAAATGGTTATAGGTTCCTCCAAAAGATTCATTTTGCTTGCGGCGTGCTCCGGAGACGTATGTAAAGGTATGGTGGTCACCTTCAAAACCAACTCCGAAATGATTTGAGGCTCATCTCTTGAGGGTAAAGTTCTTGAATTTACTGTTTATTTAGGAGTGTATGGGTTCGGGGACGAGGAGGGCGAGTTGTGGTGGTCACCTTCAACACCAACCTCGAGTGATTCGAGACTCATTTCTTTGGGGATTGGAGGAGATTCATCTGATCTACATTCCTACCAAACCGTTTTGTGCCTCCCTGTTGGGGATATGACTATTGGGTATGACCCGCCAAGAAGGGCCGGGTTATACCAAAGGCGGTTCATCAATACAAAGCCGGCCTATGAAGATGTGGTTCATGAAGCAAGGGCCCAAAGACCAAAGGCGACTTAAGGCCCATAGGGGTAAACCGCCATATGTGTATGACTTATATTGTAAGGCAAGTATAATTAGTCACCGAGCCGGACACGTTGTTTATGAGCCGGTCGGGACTCCGTGAGCCACTGGGCATCAACCTGTGTATATAAAGGGACGACCCGACGATGGTTTAGGGCAAAAAAAACAAGAGATCGAAAGTTAGGTCAAGCGGAATCGCTCCCTGGTATTCGAGACATAAGCAATACCACCTCAAAACTGGATTAGGCCTTTACATTCACCGCAAGGGGCCGAACCAGTATAAACTCCCGTGTCCTTTGTCTCGTTTAACCCCTTTAAGCTAACCTAGTTGCGATGGCTCCACGATTAAGTCCTCACACTAGGACATCTGCCGTGACAATTCCACAACACTCCCCAACTCGCTCATCTTCACCAAGTTGTTACTCTTGAAGCTTGGGCTCCTAAATGGTTAGAGGTTCCTCCAAAAGATTCATTTTGCTTGCGGTGTGCTCCGGAGACGTATGTAGAGGTATGGTGGTCACCTTCAAAACCAACTCCGTGTTGGAAATATGCCCTAGAGGCAATAATAAAAGTATTATTATATTTCATTGTTCATGATAATTGTCTTGTATTCATGCTATAACTGTATTATCCGGAAATCGTAATACACGTGTGAATACTTAGACCACACTATGTCCCTGGTAAGCCTCTAGTTGACCAGCTCGTTGTGATCAACAGATAGTCATGGTTTCCCGACTATGGACATTGGATGTCGTTGATAACGGGATCACATCATTAGGAGAATGATGTAATGGACAAGACCCAATCCTAAGCATAGCATAAAAGATCGTGTAGTTCGTTTTGCTAGAGCTTTGCAAGTGTCAAGTATCTCTTCCTTCGACCATGAGATCGTGTAACTCCCGGATACCGTAAGAATGCCTTGGGTGTGCCAAACGTCACAACGTAACTGGGTGACTATAAAGGTGCATTACAGGTATCTCCGAAAGTAGCTGTTGGGTTGACACGGATCGAGACTGGGATTTGTCACTCCGTATGACGGAGAGGTATCTCTGGGCCCACTCGGTAATGCATCATCATAATGAGCTCAAAGTGACCAAGGTGTTGGACACGGGATCATGCATTACGGTACGAGTAAAGTGACTTGCCGGTAACGAGACTGAACAAGGTATTGGGATACCGACGATCAAGTCTCGGGCAAGTAACGTACCGATTGGCAAAGGGAATTGTATACAGGGTTTGATCGAATCCTCGACATAGTGGTTCATCCGATGACAACATCGAGGAGCATGTGGGAGCCATCATGGGTATCCAGATCCCGCTGATGGTTATTGACTAAGAGAGTCTCGGTCATGTCTACATGTCTCCCGAACCCGTATGGTCTACACACTTAAGGTTCAGTCACGCTAGGGTTGTAGGGATATGTATATGCAGTAACCCGAATGTTGTTCGGAGTCCCGGATGAGATCCCGGACGTCACGAGGAGTTCCGGAATGGTCCGGAGGTAAAGATTTATATATGGGAAGTCCTGTTTCGGGCATCGGGACAAGTTTCGGGGTTATCGGTATTGTACCGGGACCACCGGAGGGGTCCCGGGGGCCCACCGGGTGGGGCCACCCATCCCCGGGGGCCACATGGGCTGTAGGGGGTGCGCCTTGGCCTACATGGGCCAAGGGCACCAGCCCCACAAGGCCCATGCGCCTAGGGTTTCCAAGGGGGAGGAGTCCTACTAGTGGAAGGCACCTCCTAGGTGCCTTGGGGGGGAGGGAATCCCCCCTTGGCCGCCGCACCCCCTAGGAGATTTGATCTCCTAGGGCCGGCCACCCCCCCTTGGCACCCCTATATATAGTGGGGGAGAGGAGGGACTTCATACCTTGTGCCCTGGCCTTTGGTTGCCTCCTTCTCCCTCCCCAACACCTCCTCCAACTCCATAGCGCTTAGCGAAGCTCTGCCGGAGTACTGCAGCTCCACCAACACCACGCCGTCGTGCTGCTGCTGGTGCCATCTCCCTCAACCTCTCCTCCCTTCCTTGCTGGATCAAGAAGGAGGAGACGTGGCTGTTTCCGTACGTGTGTTGAACGCGGAGGTGCCGTCCGTTCGGCGCAGGTCATCGGTGATTTGAATCACGTCGAGTACGACTACATCATCACCTTGCAAGCTTCCGCACGCGATCTACAAGTGGTATGTAGATGCAAACTCTCTCCCTAGACTCGTTGCTTAGATGAACTCATAGATGAATCTTGGTGAAACCGTAGGAAAAATTTTAATTTTCTGCAACGTTCCCCAACAGTGGCATCATGAGCTAGGTCTATGCGTAGTTCTCTTTGCACGAGTAGAACACAACTTTGTTGTGGGCGTGGATTTTGTCATCTTACTTGCCTCTACTAGTCTTTTCTTGCTCAACGGTATTGTGGGATGAAGCGGCCCGGACCAACCTTACACGTACGCTTACGTGAGACCGGTTCCACCGACTGACATGCACAAGTTGCATAAGGTGGCTGGCGGGTGTCTGTCTCTCCCACCTTAGTTGGAGCGGAATCGATGAACAGGGCCCTTATGAAGGGTAAATAGAAGTTGACAAAATCACGTTGTGGTGATTCGTAGGTAAGAAAACGTTCTTGCTAGAACCCAATTGCAGCCACGTAAAAGATGCAACAACAATTAGAGGACGTCTAACTTGTTTTTGCAGCGATTGATCATGTGATGTGATATGGCCAGAAGTTGTGATGAATGATGAATTGTGATGTATGAGATCATGTTCTTTGTAATAGGATTCACGACTTGCATGTCGATGAGTATGACAACCGGCAGGAGCCATAGGAGTTGTCATTATTTTTTGAATGACCTGCGTGTCATTGAATAACGTCATGTAAACTACTTTACTTTATTGCTAAACGTTAGTCATAGAAGTAGAAGTAGTCGTTGGCGTGACAACTTCATGAAGACACGATGATGGAGATCATGATGATGGAGATCATGGTGTCAAGCCGGTGACAAGATGATCATGGAGCCCCGAAGATGAAGATCAATGGAGCTATATGATATTGGCCATATCATGTCACAACTATATAATTGCATGTGATGTTTATTATGTATTATGCATCTTGTTTACTTAGGACGACGGTAGTAAATAAGATGATCCCTTATAAAATTTCAAGAAGTGTTCTCCCCTAACTGTGCACCGTTGCTACAGTTCGTCGTTTCTAAGCACCACGTGATGATCGGGTGTGATGGATTCTTACTTTCACATACAACGGGTGTAAGACAGTTTTACACAGCGAAAACACTTAGGGTTAACTTGACGAGCCTAGCATGTACAGACATGGCCTCGGAACACGGAGACCGAAAGGTCGAACACGAGTCGTATGGAAGATACGATCAACATGAAAATGTTCACCGACGATGACTAGTCCGTCTCACGTGATGATCGGACACGGGCTGGTCGACTCGGATCGTGTAACACTTAGATGACTAAAGGGATGTCTAATCTAAGTGGGAGTTCATAATTTGATTAGAACTTTATTATCATGAACATAGTCTAAAACCTTTGCAAATATGTCTTGTAGATCAATGGCCAACGCTAATGTCAACATGAACTTCAATGCGTTCCTAGAGAAAACCAAGCTGAAAGATGATGGCAGCAACTATACGGACTGGGTCCGGAACCTGAGGATCATCCTCATAGCTGCCAGGAAACAATATGTCCTAGAAGGACCGCTAGGTGACGCTCCCGTCCCAGAGAACCAAGACATTATGAATGCTTGGCAAACTCGCGCTGATGATTACTCCCTCGTTCAGTGCGGCATGCTTTACAGCTTAGAACCGGGGCTCCAAAAGCGTTTTGAGCATCACGGAGCATATGAGATGTTCGAAGAGCTGAAACTAGTTTTTCAAGCTCATGCCCGGGTCGAGAGATATGATGTCTCCGACAAGTTCTACAGTTGTAAGATGGAGGAAAACAGTTCTGCCAGTGAGCACATCCTGAAGATGTCTGGGTTGCACAACCGTATGACCCAGCTAAACATTAACCTCCCAGATGAGGCGGTCATTGACAGAATCCTCCAGTCGCTCCCACCAAGCTACAAGAGCTTTGTGATGAACTACAACATGCAAGGAATGGAAAAGACCATTCCTGAATTGTTCTCGATGCTGAAGTCAGCAGAGGCTGAAATCAAGAAAGAACATCAAGTGTTGATGGTCAATAAGACCACTAAGTTCAAGAAGGGCAAGGGTAAGAAGAACTTCAAGAAGGACGGCAAAGATGTTGCCGCGCCTGGTAAGCCAGTTACCGGGAAGAAGTCAAAGAATGGACCCAAGCCTGAGACTGAGTGCTTTTATTGCAAGGGGAAGGGTCACTGGAAGCGGAACTGCCCCAAATACTTAGCGGATAAGAAGGCCGGCAACACCAAAGGTATATTTGATATACATGTGATTGATGTGTACCTTACCAGTAATCGTAGTATCTCCTGGGTATTTGATACCGGTGCCGTTGCTCATATTTGTAACTCACAGCAGGAGCTGCGGAATAAACGGAGACTGGCAAAGGACGAGGTGATGATGCGCGTCGGGAATGGTTCCAAAGTCGATGTGATCGCCGTCGGCACGCTGCCTCTACATTTACCTACGGGATTAGTTTTGAACCTCAATAATTGTTATTTAGTGCCAAGTTTGAGCATGAACATTGTATCTGGATCTCGTTTAATACGAGATGGCTACTCATTTAAGTCTGAGAATAATGGTTGTTCGATTTATATGAGAGATATGTTTTATGGTCATGCTCCGATGGTCAATGGTTTATTCTTAATGAATCTCGAGCGTAATATTACACATGTTCATAGTGTAGATGCCAAAAGATTTAAAGTTGATAACGATAGTCCCACATACTTGTAGCACTGCCGCCTTGGTCACATTGGTGTCAAGCGCATGAAGAAGCTCCATGCTGATGGACTTTTAGAGTCTCTTGATTATAAATCATTTGACACGTGCGAACCCTGCCTCTTAGGTAAAATGACCAAGACTCCGTTCTCCGGAACAATGGAGCGAGCAACCAACTTGTTGGAAATCATACATACCGATGTGTGCGGTCCAATGAGCGTTGAGGCTCGCGGAGGATATCGTTATGTTCTCACTCTCACAGATGACTTGAGTAGATATGGGTATGTCTACTTAATGAAACACAAGTCTGAGACCTTTGAAAAGTTCAAGGAATTTCAGAATGAGGTGGAGAATCAACGTGACCGAAAGATAAAATTCTTACGATCAGATCGTGGAGGAGAATACTTAAGTCACGAATTTGGTACACACTTAAAGAAATGTGGAATCGTTTCACAGCTCACGCCGCCTGGAACACCTCAGCGAAACGGTGTGTCCGAACGTCGTAATCGCACTCTATTGGATATGGTGCGGTCTATGATGTCTCTTACCGACTTACCGCTATCATTTTGGGGATACGCTCTAGAGACAGCTACATTCACTTTAAATAGGGCACCGTCTAAATCCGTTGAGACGACACCGTATGAATTATGGTTTGGAAAGAAACCTAAGCTGTCGTTTCTAAAAGTTTGGGGATGCGAAGCTTATGTCAAGAAACTTCAACCTGAAAAGCTCGAACCAAAGTCGGAAAAATGCGTATTCATAGGATACCCTAAGGAAACTATAGGGTATACCTTCTACTTAAGATCCGAAGGCAAGATCTTTGTTGCCAAGAACGGATGCTTTCTGGAGAAAGAGTTTCTCTCGAAAGAAGTAAGTGGGAGGAAAGTAGAACTCGATGAAGTACTACCTCTTGAGCGGGATAGTGACGCAGCACAGGAAACCATTCCTGTGATGCCCACACCAACTGAAGAGGAAAACCATGATGATGATCAAGGTACTTCGGATCAAGTTACTGCTGAACTTCGTAGGTCCACAAGGACACGTTCCGCACCAGAGTGGTACGGCAACCCTGTCCTGGAAATCATGTTGTTAGACAACAATGAACCTTCGAACTATGAAGAAGCAATGACGGGCCCGGATTCCAACAAATGGCTTGAAGCCATGAAATCCGAGATAGAATCCATGTATGAAAACAAAGTATGGACTTTGACAGACTTGCCCGATGATCGGCGAGCGATAGAAAACAAATGGATCTTTAAGAAGAAGACGGACGCGGATGGTAATGTTACCATCTATAAAGCTCGACTTGTCGCTAAGGGTTATCGACAGGTTCAAGGGATTGACTACGACGAGACATTCTCTCCCGTAGCGAAGCTAAAGTCCGTCCGAATCATGTTAGCAATTGCCGCATACTATGATTATGAGATATGGCAGATGAACGTCAAAACAGCATTCCTTAACGGGCATCTTAAGGAAGAACTGTATATGATGCAACCGGAAGGTTTTGTCGATCCTCAGAACGCTAACAAAGTATGCAAGCTCCAGCGATCCATTTATGGACTGGTGCAAGCATCTCGGAGTTGGAACATTCGCTTTGATGAGATGATCAAAGCGTTTGGGTTTATGCAGACTTATGGAGAAGCCTGCGTTTACAAGAAAGTGAGTGGGAGCTCTGTAGCATTTCTCATATTATATGTAGATGACATACTCCTGATGGGAAATAATATAGAATTTCTGGACAGCATTAAGGCCTACTTGAATAAGTGTTTTTCAATGAAGGACCTTGGAGAAGCTGCTTATATATTAGGCATCAAGATCTATAGATCGAGACGCCTCATAGGTCTTTCACAAAGTACATACCTTGATAAGATTTTGAAGAGATTCAGAATGGATCAGTCCAAGAAGGGGTTCTTGCCTATGTTACAAGGTATGAGACTGAGCTCAGCTCAGTCACCGACCACGGCAAAAGATAAAGAAGAGATGAGTGTCATCCCCTATGCTTCAGCCATAGGATCTATTATGTATGCCATGCTGTGTACCAGACCCGATGTAAACCTTGCCGTAAGTTTGGTAGCAAGATACCAAAGTAATCCCGGCAAGGAACACTGGACAGCGGTCAAGAATATCCTGAAGTACCTGAAAAGGACAAAGGACATGTTTCTCGTTTATGGAGGAGACGAAGAGCTCGTCGTAAAGGGTTACGTCGACGCTAGCTTTGACTCAGATCCGGATGACTCTAAGTCACAAACCGGATACGTGTATATGTTGAATGGTGGAGCAGTAAGCTGGTGCAGCTGCAAGCAGAGTGTCGTGGCGGGATCTACGTGTGAAGCGGAGTACATGGCAGCCTCGGAGGCAGCACATGAAGCGATTTGGGTGAAGGAGTTCATCACCGACCTAGGAGTCATACCCAATGCGTCGGGGCCGATCAAACTCTTCTGTGACAACACTGGAGCTATAGCCCTCGCAAAGGAGCCCAGGTTTCACAAGAAGACCAGGCACATCAAGCGTCGTTTCAACTCCATCCGTGAAAATGTTCAAGATGGAGACATAGAGATTTGCAAAGTACACACGGATCTGAATGTCGCAGATCCGCTGACTAAACCTCTCTCGCGTGCAAAACATGATCAACACCAGAACTCTATGGGTGTTCGATTCATCACAATGTAACTAGATTAGTGACTCTAGTGCAAGTGGGAGACTGTTGGAAATATGCCCTAGAGGCAATAATAAAAGTATTATTATATTTCATTGTTCATGATAATTGTCTTGTATTCATGCTATAACTGTATTATCCGGAAATCGTAATACACGTGTGAATACTTAGACCACACTATGTCCCTGGTAAGCCTCTAGTTGACCAGCTCGTTGTGATCAACAGATAGTCATGGTTTCCCGACTATGGACATTGGATGTCGTTGATAACGGGATCACATCATTAGGAGAATGATGTAATGGACAAGACCCAATCCTAAGCATAGCATAAAAGATCGTGTAGTTCGTTTTGCTAGAGCTTTGCAAGTGTCAAGTATCTCTTCCTTCGACCATGAGATCGTGTAACTCCCGGATACCGTAAGAATGCCTTGGGTGTGCCAAACGTCACAACGTAACTGGGTGACTATAAAGGTGCATTACAGGTATCTCCGAAAGTAGCTGTTGGGTTGACACGGATCGAGACTGGGATTTGTCACTCCGTATGACGGAGAGGTATCTCTGGGCCCACTCGGTAATGCATCATCATAATGAGCTCAAAGTGACCAAGGTGTTGGACACGGGATCATGCATTACGGTACGAGTAAAGTGACTTGCCGGTAACGAGACTGAACAAGGTATTGGGATACCGACGATCAAGTCTCGGGCAAGTAACGTACCGATTGGCAAAGGGAATTGTATACAGGGTTTGATCGAATCCTCGACATAGTGGTTCATCCGATGACAACATCGAGGAGCATGTGGGAGCCATCATGGGTATCCAGATCCCGCTGATGGTTATTGACTAAGAGAGTCTCGATCATGTCTACATGTCTCCCGAACCCGTAGGGTCTACACACTTAAGGTTCAGTCACGCTAGGGTTGTAGGGATATGTATATGCAGTAACCCGAATGTTGTTCGGAGTCCCGGATGAGATCCCGGACGTCACGAGGAGTTCCGGAATGGTCCGGAGGTAAAGATTTATATATGGGAAGTCCTGTTTCGGGCATCGGGACAAGTTTCGGGGTTATCGGTATTGTACCGGGACCACCGGAGGGGTCCCGGGGGCCCACCGGGTGGGGCCACCCATCCCCGGGGGCCACATGGGCTGTAGGGGGTGCGCCTTGGCCTACATGGGCCAAGGGCACCAGCCCCACAAGGCCCATGCGCCTAGGGTTTCCAAGGGGGAGGAGTCCTACTAGTGGAAGGCACCTCCTAGGTGCCTTGGGGGGGAGGGAATCCCCCTTGGCCGCCGCACCCCCTAGGAGATTTGATCTCCTAGGGCCGGCCACCCCCCCTTGGCACCCCTATATATAGTGGGGGGAGAGGAGGGACTTCATACCTTGTGCCCTGGCCTTTGGTTGCCTCCTTCTCCCTCCCCAACACCTCCTCCAACTCCATAGCGCTTAGCGAAGCTCTGCCGGAGTACTGCAGCTCCACCAACACCACGCCGTCGTGCTGCTGCTGGTACCATCTCCCTCAACCTCTCCTCCCTTCCTTGCTGGATCAAGAAGGAGGAGACGTGGCTGTTTCCGTACGTGTGTTGAACGCGGAGGTGCCGTCCGTTCGGCGCAGGTCATCGGTGATTTGAATCACGTCGAGTACGACTACATCATCACCTTGCAAGCTTCCGCACGCGATCTACAAGTGGTATGTAGATGCAAACTCTCTCCCTAGACTCGTTGCTTAGATGAACTCATAGATGAATCTTGGTGAAACCGTAGGAAAAATTTTAATTTTCTGCAACGTTCCCCAACACTCCGAAATGATTTGAGGCTCATCCGTTGAGGGTAAAGTTCTCGAATTTACTGTTTATTTAGGAGTGTATGGGTTCGGGGACGAGGAGGGCGAGTTGTGGTGGTCACCTTCAACACCAACCTCGAGTGATTCGAGACTCATTTCTTTATCTTGACGTCCAACCCAGAGATGCTACTTTGGGCCATAGCTACTTTGGGTTATAAGAGCATCTCCAGCCGCGCCCCCAACAGGCCCCCCAGGCCACTTTTTCGGTGCCGGCGCCAAAAAAACGGCCCAGTCGCGCCCCCAGGACGACGAAAAGCGCAGGTTCGGCCCTTTTTTCCGCCTGGCGGCCGTAGGCCGAACCCGGCGCACCGGGGGGCGTTTGGGGGCTCTGGCGCAAGGGAAAAGCGTGGCTGGCCCATGCCGTTAGGTGAAAAGTCAAGATTTTCTTCCCCGACCGCCTCCCACCCCCCGCGCTCTCGGTCGCAAGTAGGTATATCCCGGCTCCGCCCCTCCGCTCTTCACCGGTAGAGCCATTCCCCGCCGGAAAAAAAGCATAGGTTCACTGCGACAACCCCTCCGGCACCAGCTGGGCGTTTTCGGCCGCCCTTTCCGGCCGCAGAGGGGCAGTTTGGCGGCGGGTGCACGCCCACCGCGCACAAGGTGTTCGGCGATTTGCCTACCTCGGCGATGGACTCGGATGACGAGGAAGTGCTCGCCGCGCTGCTGGGGGAGGAAGCCGAGGCCGACGTCCAGGAAGAAGAGCATCTCATGGTGCTCGCCACCCTCGCCCAGCTGCTAGCGAGCAATGAAAAGCTGCGGTGAGGTGGCTCGGCGCCGGGGCAGGTGAAAGCAAAGAACCGGCATCATCTCGAAGGCTACTGCATGCTCTAGTCCGACTACTTCGCCAATACTCCACTTCACGGCGACAGAACATTTCGGCGCCGTTATCGAATGAACAGAAAGTTTTTCCTCAGGATTGTGAATTCCATCCGGGAGTTCGACAACTACTTCAAATGCAAGATGGATTGCACTGGCAAACTTGGATTCACCTCCATCCAGAAATGCACGACAGCGATGAGGATGCTTGCATACGGAGCTCCCGGTGACTCACAGGACGACTATGGGCGCATGGCCGAGTCCACCAGCATAGAGTGTTTCTACAAGTTCTGCCGGGCAATGATGGCAGTGTTTGGACCGCAATACTTGAGGATTTCCTGGGATGCTTGGAAGCATCGACTGCATGCATTGGAAATGGAAGAATTGCTCATTTGCTTGGCAGGGGATGTACAAAGGCGCCAAAGGCGGTTGCAGTGTGGTACTTGAGGCGGCGGCCACACAGGACCTCTGGATTTGGCACTCCTTCTTTGGTATGCCAGGAACTCACAATGACATCAACGTGCTGCAGGGCTCTTCTGTCTTTGCCAAGCTTGTTGAAAGTCATTCTCCTCCGGTGAACTTCGAGATCAATGGGCGGCACTACAACAAGGGGCACTATCTAGCTGATGGCATCTATCCGAGATGATCGACATTTGCCAAGACCATCAAAAACCTGTGCCTGGAGGCAAGAACGCTTGGTTTGCGAAGATTCAGGAGGCTTGCAGGAAGGATGTCGAGCGCGCATTTGGTGTGCTCCAATCTTGATTTGCTGTTGTCCGGTACCCCGCTCAGACCTGGTCGAAAGATTAAATATGGGAGATCATGACCTGCTGTGTCATCTTGCACAACATGATCATTGAGAGCGAGCAGGAAGAGCCAGTGTTTGACACTGAACCATACCACCGGCAGGGTCCTCTTGCCCAAGTTGATCACCAGCTACCGGCAACCTGGACTGCCTATCTCAGTATGCGTCAGGAGATCCGAGACCCACAGGTGCATCATCAACTGCAGCAAGATCTGATAGAGCACCTATGGAGGCTCAAGGGCGACACCGGGGCGCGACGTGTGATGAAATATGAGTTTTTATTTGTTGAACTATATAATTTGTATTGAACTATTTGTTGTTGTACTATTTTGTTGAAGTACTTGAAATTACTGTGATGAAATATGTGATAAAAAAATATTTATGTTGATAATTGAACGCCGAGCCACGGTGAACCACGCTGAATATGGACTTATTCTCGCCCATATGGGCCTTTTTCGCCGAAATGGGACTTCAAAAGTGGGTCAAAATCGGCGACTGGGGGCGAGCTGGGGACGACGACTGGACGCACAACCGTCCCCAGCGCCGAAAGAATCGCCGGCTCGCTCTCAGGGGGCGATTTTTATGCGTCCTGGGGGACCGAACGGCTGGAGATGCTCCAACGAGGACAAAATCTTGAAGATGGGAGCTACTCTAATGTGATAAAAAAACGGCAGAAAATTAGAGCGTGCAGCAAGAGTACAGTGCCACTAGTCCACGAGACCACGAGACACTCTTCACCGTCCGGATTCTTCTGGGACCCGACGGATACGCCACGTCGACCTCCCGACCCGGCCCCACTCCCCCCACCCCGTCTCCCCGCCGTTGCGCTGCCGTT